>NW_027396137.1:0-116681 GCF_047715535.1 Aspergillus foveolatus | reverse complement strand
GTCAAATTGGGTTTTTTTGGGAACCCAGTGGGTTACCCATTGGGTTTTTGGGTTGGGTCGAGGGGGTTTGGAAAAACCCAAAACCCAACTGGGTTTTGGGTCCGAGATCCCGACCCAAAATGGGTTTTGACGAAGCCTAACCTCGAGCTACGTCTTGTCTTGTCTATGCACCTGTCTGATAGCCTGACTCTGTAGCCTGCCTGTTGTATCTACTCCGTCGTTCTGTTCTAAATATATTCCTGAGCCTGCACCTTGACAATCAGGCTAGAAATAACTAATTTCTTTAGTCTTCTAATAGCTTATAAAATTATTGATACGGAAATATAAGGCCTCGTGATCTCCGATGGCTTGACCGTACATCGTCTAGTTCTAGAAGGTTCTCACCCTTCTATATGTATATATAGTGGGGGAAAGGAGAGACAACATGATGAAGAGGGAAGAGAGCAATCGTCAACGGGATAGAGAATCAATCGTCATATGGCATCCGATCCTTAGTAGGCTACGTCCGTGTAGTTGATACAGTTTCCTTCTGCCCCCATCCCCTCTGAACGTCCACAACAATTATTATTATTTTTATTATTAGTAATATTATTACGTTCTTCAGGATTACTACTAGGAGGATTAGAAGGCCTAGGAGGACTAGAAAAACTAGATAGTCTACTTTTATTAGGAAACTATTACTTCTAGTTCCTGGAAAAACTACTAGGACAAATATTATTATACTATTTATTTAATTATTATTAAAATTAATCAAGCTTATAGTTAGTCTTGTTTTAGTTTGATTATATTAAGTAGAAAAGGATAAAACTATAGTTGATTAGTTCTAATTAAAATAACTATTACTACTTCTAGCAGCTCTAATAGCTCTAGATATAGTTATAAATATATTAGGTCTATAATTTCTAAATCTAAAATTAAAACTATATTCTTATATTCTAGTAAGCCAAGAATAATACTCTATTATCCTGCTAAAGTACTCTTTAGGATTGATATAAAAGATTTAGATATAATATCTAGATAGATATTATTATTAGACTTGGAAATTATTTATATTACTTCTTTTTAAAATTAAAATATCAGGTAATAATTCTAATTCTAGTTAGTTTATAGATGGTATAGATAGTTCTTTAATTAATAATTATTGGGCTGATAATAGTTTAACTAATAATAATTTAATTACTAATAATATTTTAAAAAATAGGTATTTTACTGCCTTGTCAGGATATTTGAGAAATTTGCTAAGAATCTTCTTAATAGTTGGAGGTTAGCTTAAATTATTCAATAAACTTTCTTGATTAGATTAGAAGGTAGATAGTAGGATTAATAGTATAATATCACTAGCTAGTATTGTAACAGGCGTATGTAACGGGCGTAGGCAGTATTATTTTCAACTGGCTGTCTTGTATAATTGAGTATCACAAGCTTAGAGAAGGAAACAAAAGGTAGAAGCGCAAATATCCTCCTCCTCCCTTTTATCAACCTTTTCCAGTTATACATCAAGACTTTCTGGATTTGACTGCTGACAGATCTTTTACCGAAGCTGCGCGCTGTAATTCCGAGGTTGTATACTAATGTTGCAGAAACCTTATTTAGAACCAGGTTAAGGGCATGGCTGACAACCAAGATCCTGTTATGGGATGCTCCCATAACACGCACCGCGTAGCGTACGCGGCTGCGGTCACGTGGCTCCCCATCCATCTCCAATCTCTGATCTGTCCTGTCCCGCTTTCCCTTCTTCTCCAGCGATTCCTTCTTGTACATACGGCACGATTGGATAGGAAGATCCATCTAAATACATCCCTTAACAAATTTAGATATTAAATATTTAAAGAATATTTAATAATTCTAATATTAGCCTGCTAGCTCTATTAATCTTTAAAAATAATGAAATATTTTTTATAACCTTCTTAATACTTAAAATATCTTATATATTTTACTGATTGAATAATATTATGAGCCTTAATTTGCAAGAATAATCATATATTAGTTCTTGATTAACTTTTACAGAACAGGTACTCAATATATAGTGGGTATACTGCTATTTGAAATAATATATTTATAACCTAACCTTATAAATGAAAGCTATGGCTATGCGAATAATCTATTATTTGCTCGACATTCAACCACCTTCTCAATGTGGGTGGGCGAGGAGTCACGGGCCGTCCAACCAGCATCCGCGAGCTGCAGGCGCTATGAATATGGCAAAGAATATTACTGCTTTGTTGGATTATGGTCTTGGGTGATAATAATCATAATATTAATAATAATAAATCCGCTTCCTTCTAATCTGGTCTGCTGTGTCATATGGTGGTATATATTTGGTCAATGGTGTGTTGTTACTCTAGGCTCACCCTGTTGCAGTTATATATTTTCACATGGAAGGATAGTTACAGCATATATCTAAAACAACTAAAGAATCAGCACACAGACACCATTGCATTACTGCGCCCGATCAGATATCATCGCCGAAGGACATAGGGGAAAGGCCACCCAATAGCTATAATATGAAAACCCTGGAGACCTGCAGATACCATATGCGCCCTCGAATAGAGAGCCCCGACACCTCGTGACTCGCCCCGTGGTAAACCCGGCCGAAACCCTGTACTCCAATCATCTCCAACACGTCACACGCCACAACAGCCATGCTCACATAGTTACAGAGAGATCTTGAATTCGAGTGATCAAAATCTACCAGGAGCACAGTAAGCACTCAAGAAACTCAAACATACAAATCAACTAGCAGATAGCAGTGAACACAAAAGCAAACTGCGGATGACCGAAGGCGTGTCATCCTCAAATAGTCAAAGCCAGCTTAGCTCAAACCTGGCGAGGTCAATCAACCAACGCCCGCACTTAAACTAAAGCAAACGGCAACTCGAAAAAATGAACGCAACGGACATAGAACGATGCAGGAGACGGATAATACAGTATCTATGGGATCCCGAGCCTAAGAATGACGAGGAGCCTGGTTCGCCGATCTGGTGTCTGGGAACACGCTACCCACCCCAGTGCGTGGAGGAAGCAACCGATGAATCTAGTAAGTCTAAAAAATTATCAGACGTGGGATACGCGGCGAGCCCGTAGGTCAGAAAATTAATATTGCAAAAGGGAACCCCGACTACGGGCAGCAACAGAACACAACAAACACGAGTGCACCTGGCTGGCCAGAAGCGTTTCTGCTGGACTTCGAGTCAAAGATATGGATGACATATAGGTCAAATTTCCCGCCGATTCCCAAGGACGCTGGACAAGAGGGAAACTCATCACTGACCTTGGGCGTGCGGCTGAGAAGTCAACTCATTGAAGCGCAGGGCTTCACAAGTGACACCGGATGGGGGTGTATGATAAGATCAGGCCAAAGCCTACTGGCTAACTCCATGGCCATCCTGCTACTGGGCCGTGGTATGAGCTCCGGAGCAGTGTAGTCTCAAAGATGCAGCTCAGAGACCGCTAATACCGTATAGACTGGCGAAGGGGCGAAAGACTAGAGGAAGAAGGGAAGCTACTCTCGCTGTTCGCCGACTCCCCTCGTGCCCCATTTTCGATACACAGTTTTGTCAAGCACGGAGCGGATTTCTGCGGAAAGCATCCAGGGGAATGGTTTGGGCCAACTGCCACAGCTAGATGCATACAGTAGGGACCCTTGTTTTTAAAAAAGCGTGGGACGAAAGCTCACGTAGGAGTTTAGAGGCCTTGCAGCGAGATACGACCAGTCGAATCTCCAAGTTTACATTGCAGATGACAACTCGGACGTTTATCAGGACAAATTCATGAGTGTGTCCAGGGATGAAAAAGGTACTGTTCGCCCGACACTCATACTGCTGGGTCTCAGACTGGGAATCGACCGTATCACTGCAGTATACTGGAACGGACTAAAAGCCGTGCTACAGCTGCCACAATCCGTGGGGATCGCGGGGTACGTCATGCAAACCTGGGGTATTATTGGGGTGTATCAGTTGCTAAAGGCTGTCGAACAGAGGACGTCCATCAGCTTCCCATTATTTTGTAGCTGTCCAGGGTTCGCATTTCTTCTACCTTGACCCACACAACACCCGCCCTGCTCTAAGATACAGCGAATCAGGCACGTACACGGAAGATGAAGTCAATACATACCACACTCGTCGACTGAGAAGACTCAACATCCAAGACATGGACCCAAGCATGCTCATAGGGTTCCTAATCAGAGATGAGGACGATTGGAAAGATTGGAAAGCTCGGGTTACGTCCCTGGAAGGAAAACCCATAATAACAATCCTAAGCGAAAGCGACGCCGCCTCCTGGCAAGGGCGAAGGGAAGCGCTAGACGAAGTTGAGGCATTTGATGATCATGACGACGCGTTGTAGTAAATCAGTGAAGACGACCGCCCAGCGAGCAGTTGCACCTAGAGGTTGGGTGCAAGGTACAATATGCCCAGATAGGCAAAGAAACCCCAAGACCCCAAACGGATAATTAGAACTTTCCATGAAAGCATTGGATTCGAATTCGAGGAAGGGTATTTATACAACCGGTTCCAGAACTCAAGTTATGTTACACCACATCCATGTTTCCATAAAAGTGAAGGCGTTGAAAGACGACATTTGACCCGAGGGGAAATAGAACAAATAGGAAAAAAAGACCATCCCATGACACGTTAGAAATCCCGCGAACACCCTTTAACCCGCCGCCTCAAAACCGTTCAAGATGACGAGTAACGAAACAAAGAACATATCCGTGCAATTAAAAAAAAAGAAAATATGCCGAGAAAAGCCTATTTGGCAGATGAGGAATACTTCGTAACGGCCTTGGTGCCCTCGGACACGGCGTGCTTGGCGAGTTCACCGGGCAGAATCAACCTCACACTAGTCGAGTTAGAATATCACATGTAGAATAAGATGCAATACTCACGAGGTCTGGATTTCTCGAGATGATATGGTGGACTTCTTGTTGTAAGCAGCGAGCTTGGACGCCTCCGTCGCAACGCGCTCGAAGATATCTTCAGCCAAGTTAGCTTCATATCCGCGCGTAAAAGCAAACAGCTTTACGTACCATTGACGAAAGAGTTCAAAATAGACATAGCACGGGTGGAGATACCAGTGTCCGGGTGCACTTGCTTGAGGACTGCTGCGAGTTAAAACACGCCAATATCATGGACTGATTCGGACAAACTCACCCTTGTAGATGTAAGAAGAGTATGTCTCCTTCCTGGTCTTTCCGCGCTTCTTCTTCTCGCCAGAGGCAGCAGCGGCGGTCTTCTTTCCAGCTTCTTTCTTCTCAGCGGGGGCCTTGCCAGCGGGGGCCTTGCCGCCAGTGCTAGGCTTCTTCTCGGCAGCTTTGGGAGGCATTTTGAAGTTGATAAAATCAAAAGTTGAATTCGGTAATGTTGAGTGACTTGACTATGAATGGGGGTGCAAGAAAGCACTTATTGACGCGTGAGAGTGGTGGGGTGGAATGAGTAGGAGGATGAAAGTTAAGAATACGCGGTGACGAGGGGAGGCGCGCTACTTATACTCGGCTCCAAACGCCCTGTTGATCCAAAAAGCACAAAGGAGGCAGTTTTTCGATACGGTAATGGAATTGTATGATTTGTATGATTAGAAAGCTCAGAATGCGTGAAACGCGACAGGATTGGCGGCAAGAACTTGCCAAGGATACGGTACGGTAAGGCTTTCGATTAGTCTGGGCACCTTTCTCAATCTGGTATTGTAACATGACGACACCGTCCAACTGGTACAATCGATGATGATCCGCTCATTGATTGGTTGACCCCGCTAAGCGAGAGGGTGATCCAAAACGCGTCTGGGCTGCCGGGCGTCACTTTCATGGTGTCGTTATATATGCCCTCCGCTCCTTCGCGATAGCTGTCGTCCCTTCCCATTTCCACTTATCATTTCTCGCTCCTAACCTCTTACACCGAGACCTACGCGTCGTTTTCGCATCTCACAGCTTCTTTTCGAATAACCTGATTCTCAAATCAATCAAAATGACTGGCGGAAAATCCGGTGGCAAGGCTAGCGGCAGCAAGAACGCTCAGTCGTATGTTGAACACAGCACTAAACAGCCTATAACTGTATTGACGTGAGAATAGTCGTTCTTCGAAGGCCGGCTTGGCTTTCCCTGTCGGTCGTGTTCACCGTCTTCTTCGCAAGGGAAACTACGCCCAGCGTGTTGGTGCCGGTATGTCGTTTTGCCTGTGTACTTCTACTTCCTCCAGTGCTAACCAGCACCTGCTAGGTGCGCCTGTCTACCTGGCTGCCGTATTGGAGTATCTTGCTGCCGAAATTCTCGAGCTTGCTGGAAACGCCGCTCGTGACAACAAGAAAACTCGTATCATCCCCCGCCACCTTCAGCTCGCCATCCGAAACGATGAGGAACTGAACAAGCTCCTGGGCCACGTCACTATTGCCCAGGGTGGCGTCCTCCCCAACATTCATCAGAGTTCGTGCACTCCGTTTACATGTCCCGAATCCTATTCTAACGAGATGCAGACCTCCTCCCCAAGAAGACCCCTAAGGCCGGAAAGGGCAGCCAGGAGCTGTGAAGGGTTTTGTTTTTGTTTTTTATTTTCTCTATTTGCGTGGGGTTTGTCATTCGGCGTGGTTTGGTTCTCTTACTGATGATAACGGGGTTCTGGCCTGGGCACGTTTATGGCTCTTTAATTTCGATGCGTTTTGATTTTTGTAAATTATGTCCACGGGCATGGAATGATACCGACAAGTTCAAATGACCTAAAAATCAACTGTTCTGATTCCAAATTCATTGGTGTCAATCGTAGTGCTGTCTTTTGGCAACCTATGTGTTCGTTTACCATCTCATTTGAGAGTCCAGTTTCGCAGAGACATTTCATTGATTTGATTAGACGGCTGGAATACATGCTCCTATTACATAAAATAATCCCTCTGTTGATTTTGTCCTACACCATCAATGATCACCAGCACCACCAGAGGCGTCTGACATGACGTTAGACAATGTCTGGATTGTCCACGTAAGTTAGGTTACACTCACAAGGTAGTTGACGAGCAGGTAGGTTTCTCTCGTATTTGCTTCCTGTTTCGCAGGTTAGTCCTTTGCTCGGATATTTAGACAGTTGTAAACATACCACCAGGGGCCGTTGGTGCACGGTAGGGATCAGGATGCTTCCATGTTTCGAGTAATTTTTCGGTCTCTCGGAGTAGGACCTAGCAGTGCTGGTGAGCGAGTGCTCCTCGACGGAGCGGTCAGCGGCTGCGAAGGTCATGTCACGTACCTTCTGTTGCCGAGGGTCGCGAATGTTCTTGTTGGCCTCAAAAAGGGATCGGATATAAACTGCCTGTCCCCTCCAGATATGTCTGTGGACAGCCCAGTCCAGGGCGAGCTTCAGCGAACGCCGGTAGAGAGATCTATGAAGATCGAGGTTAGCGCAGGTCGTACCTGTTCATTAACCGGCAACTTACGTGACAGCGTTGACGGACATAATGAGCCAAAAGTCCTGGCGATACCGAAATGAAAATGTGAACGGGCCGGTCTGGATTAATGACACCGCCAGGATAGTGGCTTAATATGACCTTTGCGGAGTGGTATCCCACGGAATAGAATATGCTAAAATGGTTTCTTTGGCACGCCGAATTTCCGTAGTAATGATAATCCGTCACTTGCCGAGTTCAGACGGGAGCTTCCTTGCTGAGGGAATTTCCGGTACTTCTCGGCCCGGACTGGACTAGCTTCTCTTCACTGTTGCAGGTATACCTCACTTCTCCCAATCTCTATAGACTGTATCCCTTCACCCGAATACCTCAACACCTGCCGAACTCGAACCTTTTATCATTGCACCTGAGGTCAACATGGCTTCTCGACTATCTCTTCGTCAATTTTCCGCCCAGCGTCTAAGGTCTATCCCTCGTGTACCGCGTGCGATATGCTGCAGGACTTTCACAACGAGCAAGGGATCTGAAAATGCCAGAAGCGCTTCCGGGTTGATTCACGGCTTACAGTCAGGCCTGATTCTACGGTATGATTGATTGAGAAAGTGCATACATTCCAGCCATTTCTGATCGCGGTCCAGAACCGGGTTTCCGAGAGTCAACGTCATCCCGATTTCGAATTATCAGGTTCGAACCTATGGTAATTGGCCCAACTCACTCGTTGACATTTTCTGACTCCATGTGCAGCCGAAACTGTCGTCAAGGTTCCGCAGATGGCGGAATCAATCACAGAGGGTACATTGAAGCAATTCTCAAAACGTAGGTTATTCTAATATGTGGCCGAACCTCGCTAAACTCTCATGAAAGAGGTCGGAGACTATGTCGAGCGGGATGAAGAGATTGCGACAATTGAAACTGACAAGGTATATTTTGGCTTATATGGGCTTGCCGTGTGTCGCAATTCGAGTCACTTACGCGCTTTAGATTGATGTATCGGTTAATGCGCCGGAGTCTGGAGTCATCAAGGAGCTGCTCGTGAACGAGGAAGATACGGTTACAGTCGGACAGGATCTTGTGAAGCTGGAAGCTGGTGGTACTCCGGAAAAGAAGTCAGAGGAAGCGACTGAGAAGCCCAAAGAACCTGCCTCTACCGGCTCCGAGGCTGAAAAGCCAAAGGAACCAGAATCCGCACGATCTTCTTCCGCCCCTGATAAGAGCACCTCGTCAACAAAGACTCCTCAGGCTGAAACTTCCAAGCCGACACAGGAAGTTGCATCCAAGTCTCGACCAACGGAGGAGGCGAAGCCCGCACTAGGAAACCGTGAGGAGAGAAGGGTGAGTAACATTTCTAGATTCGCGCTCAATGCATGGCTGGTGCTAACGAGCGTCTTTGAAAAAGGTCAAAATGAATCGGATGAGACTTAGGATCGCGGAACGTTTGAAGCAATCCCAGAACACCGCTGCTTCCCTGACTACCTTCAATGAGGTCGACATGTCTTCTTTGATGGAGTTTCGGAAGCTGTACAAGGATGAAATTCTTAAGAAGACAGGTGTCAAGCTGGGGTTCATGAGTGCCTTCTCTCGTGCTTGTGTTCTGGCTATGAAGGATGTTCCTGCCGTTAACGCTTCGATCGAAGGCCCCAATGGTGGTGATACCATTGTTTACCGCGATTATGTGGACATCAGCGTCGCTGTTGCCACCGAGAAGGGCCTAGTGACACCCGTGGTCCGCAACGCTGAGACTATGGATCTCGTTGGTATTGAGAAGTCTATCGCGGATCTTGGAAAGAAGGTTGGGCCTAGATGAGCCTCATTCAAGAGATCATAACTGACGCCATTAGGCACGTGACAACAAACTGACTATCGAAGATATGGCTGGAGGCACCTTCACCATCAGTAATGTGGGACTCTTATATGCTCCTTGTTGAGGAAGCCATGTGCTAATTAGCATTTAGGGTGGCGTTTTTGGATCTCTCATGGGCACGCCTATTATCAACCTCCCACAAACTGGTAAGTTCTTGTTTTTACGATTACCAGTAAAATTATCAAGCTAACTCGCTGCAGCGGTTCTCGGTCTTCATGCCATTAAGGACAAACCCGTGGCCATCAGCGGGAGGGTTGAGATTCGCCCGGTATGTAAAATTTTGCCAAAGCGCGCTTGGTTCTTGTTGTTAACCTACCTATCAGATGATGTATCTTGCCCTCACTTATGACCATCGACTTCTGGATGGCAGGGAGGCCGTCACTTTCCTAGTTAAGGTATCTTTTACCTCACCTTTTCTCTCGTGTTCTTCCTGTGGGAACAAGTTGACTGACGATATCGACAGGTAAAGGAGTATATTGAAGACCCTCGCCGCATGCTTTTGGGCTAGACGAACTGTCCCGTTCTCTTTTCTAATCTGTTCTGTAAAATATCAATTCAACATGTGCGATATAATAGTGCTAGGTTTCAGCTGTAGATTTCGATGCCGGGCTATGCTCTCTAATCCCTGGTCTTTGTTATATTTATATTTGAGACAAAAGTGCAATGACTGTTTTACACCATGCCTATCCTTCGCTTCAGCTGTTGCGTTTCGTTCCGGTTCAAGCCCTCGAGTTGCCCTCTTTCGAGCTGTATGAGTATAGGCGGCGCTAATAGTTGCATGACGTAGAGGAGATTATTGACGACAGCTGTCTGGCTGCTCTCGTTACGAATGTGACTCGCAACCTCCATCGCGTGTAGAGCTAGCATGTCTTCTTTTTCGGCGTTACATGTAGACACGAATGTGCTTGCCATCTCCGCCAGTGCAGCTGGCCCTGGATGGGATGCCTTGCTTAACACCCGAGCAATTTCGAATACCTGGGCCTTTATCTGAAGATCCACCGGTAGCTCTTTCATCGGCGGAAGCACTGATTGTAACGCTATATTTCCGGGCTTTAGCCACCCTGGGTGATTGTGAGTTTGCTTAGTTTCTGTTACTTACCCCGTAGAGTGTCTTCGAGCCAGGCCATATCCCACTCGTGTGTGTTACCCTGTGCCACATCTATGGCTGCGTGTATAGCCAAACAGATGATATAGTCGAAAATGAGAACATTGACTTCGTCATTGGTGTCTTCGTCTGTTCTCGTTTCATCCATACTTGTTCCATCCATTCTAGTTCCTATCCGGTACTTCGATATTATTTTCATCGTCTGACGGTATGCTATGGATATAGTTCTTGAGCTCCAAGCCGACTTGGCACTAGGTGAAATTTTGGGCGTGATGGCGTAGGAGGTAGGCAAGTGTACTTGTATGGAGATCGCCGTAATTTTCAATGGCCGGGGTCAATCTAGTTGGGATCAAAGGTCTGGCCGAGAGGGTCCTGGCGCCTGATGCGGGTGTGTCAGTTTGATATGTCTTTGGCTTGTCGCCTGTTTGTGTATGCATCTCCTGTGGGACTTGTAGACCACATGCATGGGCTGGAGAAACCACTTTTGTTGTCAAAAATTGATGCTCGTATGCACTGTCACAGAAATATATGTTACGAGACATCAAAAACATCAATTAGTTCCTCACGTCTATTGAGTAACATACACCCACCTAAGAATAAAGAATGTATATATATATATATAATACTCACAGGCCGATGACAGAAACAGAGTACTCGACAATACGAAACAGCATGATGCAGCACTGAAAACCCCTACCACGAGTGGAGAGCAGTGCATGAGTATAGAGCACAATCACACGTGACCTATTGATGTACCAATGGCGTCATGCAAGCTTGAAACCACAAAGCACAAGTACTACGAGCTCCCAAGCCAGAACGGAATCAGAGCTAAAAGATTGTTCTGCATGCCACAACAAATAAGGTTGATATCACTAGCACTAAAACAAACGACCAGAAGATCTACAACAATGGCGTGGTACTGTTCCGGATCAACAAACTCAGAACTGATTGAGAACCTATGCAGAGAAGGATTGATAAAGAACGAGAGAGTTAAACAAGCAATGATGGCAGTGAGCATAGCTCCCTCCAGCTACCCCAGCAGCTCAAAAATCCGCACATATCCCAAACATTTACCCGAACTTCCAACCCATTAATGTTTCTGCACTGCTTTTGGCTTATGGATTTTAAGCATCACGCCTCCACTTCCATGCATCTCTAACCAAGGGAACAAGGTCGACCGCGGTCACTATGCACCTGCTAGACCGTACTCAGACTCGCCGCAGCCGATCGGCCATGGAGCGACAATCTCCGCTCCCCATATGCATGGACACGCGTGCGAGTATCTTATCAACTACCTTCGACCTGGCTCGCATGTCCTAGACATTGGCTCTGGCTCTGGTTATCTAACCCATGTATTTGCCAGCCTTGTCGTGGATACGTCATCGAGCGATGGCCCAAAAGGACAAGTCATTGGCGTCGACCACATACAAGAACTCGTAAACTTGGCACACGACAATATGATGAAGTCCGAGGATGGGAGAAAACTGCTAGAAATTGGAGGTGTGAAGTTTGTCAAGGCCGATGGCCGCCGTGGATGGCTAGATGGCGCGCCATATGATGCGATCCACGTTGGCGCAGCAGCACAAGAGCTACACCCTCTGCTAATCGAGCAGCTGCGAGCGCCCGGACGTATGTTCATACCCGTCAATGCCGAGGACGGCCAAGGGACACTGTTCAGTACCGCGTTCGGCGGTGGGCAGTACATATGGGTAGTGGACAAGAAGGAAGATGGCACTATACACAAAGAGAAAGTGTTTCAAGTTAGCTACGTCCCTCTCACCGACCCACCAAAGCATTGAAGACCTGAGCTCTGCTACATGCCATGGAATGTTCTGGTCGCAGCAATGCCTGCAGCGATGCCACTGAAGCCCCTCGCAGAGCTGGGAGCGATACGGCGCGAAGGTGACAATTAACGGTGGGCTAGCCAGTTCTGTATCAAATGAGCACTCCCAGAACCGCCGCCCAAAACATATGGATGTGTCGAGTTTCAGCATAGAAAAACAAAACACAGAACTAGTTCTAATGAGGTCATGGTTGACGCGTTTGAATCATGGTTAATTTAATAGCCAATCAAAATTGTTAGAATGGGAAACCACCTGGGAAATTGAACTGCCCAGAGGAGAATTTGAACTGCGGGCTACCCTGCTGGAAGAAGAATTGATGACCTCCACCAAACGGGCTTCCGTGGAAATTCTGCCTCTGCGATTCTGGATCATTGGGATCGACGCCATTGTCATATTGTGCCCTAAGTTCAGGATCAGAAAGGACTTCGTAAGCCTCGTTGATACCAGCCATCCTCTTCTCAGCCTCTTCTTTTGTGATACCCTGAGACACAGCCTTATCAGGATGATGCTGTTTTACCAGCTGTCGGTAGGCTCGCTTGATAGCCTTTTCATCGGCGTCTTTGGATACACCGAGAACTTTATAGTAGTCCTTTTGCTTGGAACGCTTCTGTAAGATCATAGCCTTTTGGAGGAGAGTTTGGACCTCCTTCGATTGAGGGTGATGTTCCTTGGCCGTGCTAAGGTAACGGATAGCATCCTCGAATCTATCCTCATCTAGGGCATGTTGGGCATTGAACAAGAGCGCTGGCAAAGAATGGGGGTCCAATGCAAGTGCTTCGGTGCAGAACGTGGACGCGCGTTTGGGCATATGTGCCTTAATTCAAAAGATAATTAGCAAGATCTGTACGTCTACACTGCGCTCCTACTTTCATGGCTCACGTACCTCTTTATATGCTTCACAGGTTTTCTCGACCAAGGATGCATAAAGTACACCTTGGGAGTCAGAAAAGATGCGCCCCGCTTCTTTGGCTTGCCCTACATCTCCACGAACATCATCGACAAGACCGGGTTGACCGTCAGCACCCACCAGAAGATTCAAAGCGTTATTAAACTTCCGTGCTGCCAGAGTATCCTGCAATTTTCGGAGGCGTTTATCTAGCTGCTTCTCTCGCCGGTATAGCTTGTTGCACGGTTTTGAGTCCGGATCTGAATGTAAGCATTTGCGTATCTGTAAAAGTCCTCGTTCGACATCTCCGAGAGTATAAAAGAGCATAGATGAGATTTGCAGGTGCGGGTCTATTAAGCCCGGGGAAATCTGCAAAGTATGTGTAAGATCGCTAATTCCTTCCTCGAGCTCGCCTTTTTCAAAGCGACAATGTGCCCGGCTCCGCCGTAGGGTGAGAGAGGCACTGGCCTTCGCAATAGCGGTGGTCGCCTCACTCACGCAGGCTTCCCATGCGCCTTTCTTCTCCGCATCCAGTGCTCGAATGGTAGCGTCTCGCGCATTCTGAAATTCTTCATATTCGAGTGAGTTCTTCTTTCCGGCCTTCTCAAGGTCATTTAAAGCGCCAGACCAGTCGGCCGTATTGACTCTGAGACGAGCCCTCTGTAGAAGAGCGCTCTCAAAATTCGGTTTCAGCTGGAGAACACGGTCAAAATCATCTTGGGCTTGCGCCCGGCGTCCCAGAGATAAGTAGGCCGCGCCACGCTGGAATACAGTGAGGTAGTTTGTGGGATCCCGGGAGATTGCTGCATCCAGATACAATAAAGCGTCTCGAGGGGAACCACTCGAGAGATGTGCTTTTGCTGAAGCAATCAAGGATGACACCGGAGTATTGGGGGAAATTGGTGACTCTAAACCGGCGCCGAAGCCCCCAGGCACACAGGCGAGGAAAGCTGTTATCGCGCAAAGTGGAAGAAGCATCTTCGGCGGAGTGGTCAAAAGGAATGAAGGTCTGCAAAATTATCTTCTGTACGGAAAATGGTTCAAACAAGGAAAAGCGGTTTTCAAGGGTGTTTTCCGTTATAGCTCTTGTAGCTCTTAAGAAACTCAGAGTATCTTACATGATCGGAGTTGGTAGAAAAACATTTGTCCAAGGGAACATACTCCTCGATCCTACCAGTCTGGCCTTTCTGGCCTTTACCGCTCGTTACCGCGTATTTTACCACACGTGATTCCGGGAAGGGCGGCCATTTGCAGTACCTCGGAGAATGACAGTAAAGTCCATCATGTTTTCGACTCTGGGTGTGTGTTCACGATGTCTGGTGCGGCCCGCACGACTATTATGCAACCAGCGGCCGCTCTATCAGCGGAGAGGGCTACAAACTGGTATACAGCGTCCCCTCGGACTACTTCCACCTTGTTGGATACGTGCTGACGATGCTTCCCTTTACCCCAGATAAACTTTTATCACCCGCTCTCCTGACGCGAGCTCGCAAACTTGCAGCCGAACATGCAAATCTTTCGAATCAGCTGACAACCTCCTTTGATCCCAAAATTGCAAGGCGCGTTGGTGAGCTAGGTCCAGTTGCAAAAGCCTTGGCAGAATGGAGCAATGCCAACGAGGTCTGCTTCTTCCGCCCTGACCGAATTGGATCCTTGACTGACGCTTCGTAGTCAATATCAGAGCTTCATTCCATGCTAGAAGATCCAGGTACCGAAGCGGAGCTGAGGTCGATTGCCGTTGAAGAATTGCAAACCACGGAAGCTAAACTGACTGTGATTTCGGATAATTTGAAGCGCGCCCTCGTGCCCCGCCATCCTTTTGCAGACCTTTCATGCTTGTTAGAGATACGTCCAGGCGCAGGGGGGGATGAAGCAAGTATCTTCGCATTTGAATTACTGCAGATGTATGTCGCATTTTGTGCTCATCAAGGGTTACGGTCTACTCTCATGAAGCTTGATCGTGGGGACAACCGAGCAGATGCTCTAACGGAGGCTGTTTTGGAAGTAGAAGCAGCAGGGGCGTACGATCTCCTAAGGACCGAATCGGGTGTACACCGAGTCCAGAGAGTCCCGACAACAGAGGCAAAAGGCCGCACCCATACCAGTGCGGTCAGTGTGATGGTCTTACCCAGCTTCCCGGACACAAGTGGCGGTGACGGCGCGTTCAACTTTGACGACCCAAATAGCGACTATTACATTGATCCGCAAGAAGTGCGTACTGAAAAAATGCGAGCGAGTGGCGCGGGTGGCCAACATGTAAACAAGACTGAATCAGCAATTCGTCTGACTCACATGCCCACAGGTATTGTGGTATCGATGCAAGATTCGCGGTCCCAGCATGCAAATCGCAAAAAAGCGTGGCAGATACTGCGGGCAAAGCTGGCCGAAGCACGACAGGAGGCGCGGGAGCAAGAATTAGTCGAGCTTCGAAGAGGAGCGATGGGTGGTATAGGGCGAATGGGCCGAGGTGACAAAGTTCGTACTTATAATTACGGCCAAAGCCGCTGCACAGATCATCGAAGTGGTTTCACTGTCCATAACCTGGACAACGTGCTGGAGGGAGGTGAGAGTCTGGTCAAGGTCATGGATAGCGTGCGATCCTGGCTTATTGACCGTGAAATACTGGCGCTCACCTCTGAGATAATTAAGAAACAACAATAATGTAAACGCTTTGGAGTCATACACTTAAGTTTGAACGTACATCAACTTTCCTCTATTGCATGTTGCTACCCGATAAACACAGCGCTGCTGCTGCATCGGCACAACAGTTTTACTCAGATCGTCCTCGTTGCTCTAATAGTATCTGGTTCTCTATGCCGCCCTATGCTTTCAGATATACCTTCCTTCCGGATCTATGGAGTCAAGGATGTCCATAGACTTCTCGTACCTATGAGTAGCGCGTTAGTTGCTAAGTCACAAAGTGGAACTGCTCGGCGTGAACGAACATTGTGAATACTATGCCGCCGCTCATAATCAACCTTGCGAGTCTCGGAACGGCCCCGGACCAGAAGGTCAGGATACCTTCGTCCTTGAAAATTCGTGCGGCACAGACGAAGCTGTTTTTGTAGTTCTTGCTTGCCTCGAGCGATTGCATCCTATTTCGCTGTTAGCTAGCATCTCGCCCAAATCTCAGAGCTGCGTGATCAAACCTAGTCTTCACGGTGTCGAGGGGTTGAGTCACGTATCTATATGATGTCGTCAGTATGTCTTGTGATAATGATGTGAACTATATTTGACATACACAGTAATTAAGCCTGCCATGCCCCCAAGGGCAAATGTGCTTGCAGTCCCTAGCTTTTCACCGGGTGCAACATAACCCTCTGCCATCTGCTTCAGCATGGTGTAGCTCGAAAACCGCGTCGCTGAATTCGCGGCCTGTCTAGCCGTAGTCGGAACGAATCCCTGGAAAAAGCCACGAATACCTCGCTCTCGGAAGATCACTCCGCTACCGTGGATGAATCCGCGCATACGTGGGTTGGCGGATTTACGGTCATCAATCCTGCGGGAGGTGGAAAGAGCATGGTATTAGCTACCACCCGTCTCGTGATTGCTGGAAGCCAGGCGCATAGACAGAACAACTGGGATATGGGACAAGACTGACAATTGTGTTTTTATGCTTTCGAAGGGAGTTACAGCTAGCAGAGATTCGGTGAATCCAGCCCCGAAGCCAGCTATGACAGTTCTCGGCCCTGATATCTTTCCATCCTGATCCTGCAGCATCGACTTAAATGTATCGAACGCGACGAATCCTGAGTAAAGCGACAATGTATCAGCGCCCCAAAACACAACACAGTCTATACGCATAAGACGAGGGACTCACGGATTCCAGCTTTCAAAGAATTTCCAATAACCAATGTTGTACAGCCGGCGTACCATTGTTTTCCAAAAGGCGGCCATGGGAGCTTCTTCGAGTCGGGTAGCCTGCGATTGAGCTGCGATCGAGTCTTCGCAACTACACATCACTTAGATCCTAGGTCTAGGGAAGAGCGTGAGAGACTCAAGCATACATTCAGCCGGATAGGTGATTGCTACATCACGTTAGCACTCCAATTCAAAGAAGTTGAATAGTATCCTGAGTTCTACCAATCTCAATTGCGCCAGCTGTAGAGCCCGCAAGAATGGATCTTAAGCTGCTGGGCTGGTAACCCGTTATAAATAATTAGCGGGGGCCAGAGTGAGCTTAAACAATAAACGAACCTTACGCCGCTGGTCGCTTGTTGTGGCAGCCATATTGAAGATGTTACTGGCCGATATGGCGGTTGAAAACGGTCTGTTGGCCGTTCCGGAATGTGGAGGAGCGAGTCTGAATCCGAGCCTCGGATACTATGGGGCTCTGATAGGTCACTTTCGCATCGCCGTTGACATGAGCTGATTTTACTCTCGAGTACAATATTACTTTGCATGAAATGGATTTGGTAACACTAGTTTTTTCATCAGTAATGTTAATATAGCTGCGCAAGGCGATGCGCGTTTGTGGAGGGCATAATTGGCATTTGCTAAATGCTACCTAGAAATACGGCCTAGCACCTAGACTTCCTCCAAACTTTTTTTTTTATTTTGTTGTTTGTTTCTGTTTCTGCCTTTTTTTTTTTTTTTATTTTTTTTTTTTTTTTTTTTTTTTTCTTTTTTTATTTTTTCCCCCCCCTTCCAGCCTTCATTCACCTAACCTCATCCCCTGAGTCGTACCCAGCGTAGATTTTATGTACGCCTTTCTCCGTCCCATAAGACACTGCCAGAGATCACACGCATGCCTAACGTGCTTCAGTTGAGTCGTAGTTAGGCATATCCACGACATTTGCGGGAACTTGATTGGCGTGTGCGAACAGGAAACAATAATGCATCGGATAGGATAAGCCATCCAATATCAACTTGGAAAGCCATCGACAGCCTTTTGTTCAGCTCTGAAGTCCAGGCCGAGTATGAGGCTCAACGGAAGTAAAACGTAAGAGCAGCAAGCGATGGTGTAACAACGCAGAGATGAAGGGACGAAAGTGAATATCTCGCCCTCGTGTGATTGCGCCGAACGCAATAACGCCTTGCGCCGACGCACAATAAAGAACAGGACCCGAGAAATAACAAAACAAGCCTGGAAACACCTGAATATATGTGCCATAACCTGCCCGTAAGCAGATTTGAAAAATCATTCAACATGGGCCAGCGAAGTGTCATCAAATGATATGTCAGCAGCCGCCCATCTAGCATCTCCCCAAAGCCAAGACCAATAACTCCGAATCATGCTTTGAAAAAGAGGCGGATCAAATGGCGATAACGTGAACGTATTTACACTGGTGATAGGGGAAAAAAAAATTCAAATTTCTGGGACACTTTGACATGCCACAAATGTGCTTGAACTGTGTTGTGAGCGACGAGGAGGATGGGAGAAGAATGAAGGAATATGCATGCAAAAAATAACACCCGGGATAAACTCAATGAGATGAGGTGATCCCGGCGCCATGGGCGTTAGACGAAATACACAAGCACTGAAAACCAGGTAACGGGTTGGAGTATGGAAGCTTGGTGAATCGATTCTGTATCTCAGACGAACGGAGGTAGCAGAGAAGAAGGGAAAAATAGGAGGCGGTTACGAAAACTGAAATTTTCAACATAGACATCCAGTTTACGAAACCTGAGCCGGGGGTTGAGCCTTCCCACCGGGTTGCCCTTGAGCGGCGTTGAATTTAGTCCCATCATTTTGCATGTTGCGACGCTGGCCTTGTCCACGTCCACCTCGGTATGGACCTCGTCCCTTGGACTGATAATGTCCCCCATTTGTGTGGTGATTATGACGGCGGTCACTAGGGTTTGATGCTGCAGTGGCGCCCTGGGATTGTTGAGGTGGATTCGAGATTGGCCGGGGAATGGTGTCGGGAGAGTCGTACACATAAAGCTTCTTATCGATATTCTGCGGAATTGGTTGTATCTCGGTTCCTAATTCCTGCTCAATCTTATACAGGTTGAAGCGATCATCCCAATTAATAAGGTTGATTGCTAAACCCAGATGTCCAAAACGACCCGACCGACCAATGCGATGTAGGTAGGTTTCGGCATTTTTGGGGAAGTCAAAGTTGATAACCACGTTGACAGCTTGAATGTCGATACCTCGGGTTAGCAAGTCGGAGCACACTAGATTGCGGCAAACGCCATTCCGGAAATCGTGGAACACGCGATTGCGATGTTGTTGCAGCATTCGGGCATGTGAATAGAAGCACGAATAGCCGAGTTCTGTGATCTTTTTCGCCAGGAGTTCCACTCGATTTGTTGAGTTGCAGAAAATAATGGACTGGTTGATCTGTAACTTTGAGAAAAGGGTATTGAGACAGTGGACCTTCTGTTTCTCTTCCACAAATGCATAATATTGTGTAATACCGCGAAGGGTGAGTTCGTCCATTAGATTAATCTCGTAAGGGTTGCGCATGTGTCTATCCTGTGCTGGGCGTCAGAACGCGGGCGAACAGGAAGGTATCCAAGGAACTTAACTTACCTTGAAGGACTTGACAATCATTGGGAACGTAGCACTGAAGAGCATGACTTGTCGGTCTTTGGGGTGAAATGAGAGAAGTTGTTCAATGACAGGGGTGAATTCGGGAGAAAGCAACTTGTCCGCCTCGTCCATCACGAAGGTAGGGCATTCAGACAAGTCCGCAACACCCTTACTGGCTAGGTCAAGGACTCTGCCTGGCGTACCCACAAGGATGTGGACAGCATCATTGAGTCTGATAATATCATCCATCAGTCCAGTACCTCCAGTAGTTACCATAACGTTGATCCCGAGGTGTTTCCCGAGGGTTTTGCAGACGTGAGAAGTTTGTAGTGCGAGTTCTCGTGTTGGGACGAGGATAAGCGCCTGTGTTTTAGTGCTTTTGGGATTGATCCGCTCGAGTGTAGGAATGACGAAAGCAGCTGTTTTGCCTGTGCCATTCTTTGCTCTGGCGAGGATATCCCTCCCGGTAAGGGCTACCGGGATTGTTTCCTCTTGGATGGGCGATGGCTTTTCGAACCCAGCCTCGAAAATGCCCATCATTAACTCTCGCTTGATATAGAAGTCTTCAAACTCTAGGCCCTTGGTAGCGGTAACGTCCTGGAGAAGATGTTAAATTGAGCGAAGCATATCCTGTATGAGAACAACAAACCTCCGTCTGCGGTCTGCCATCTTTTGCTGGGAGCTTTAGTTGTTCCTTCCACTTGAGATCTGGATTTGCATCACTAATAATAGGCAAGCAGCCTTAGTAAAGGGTTATCCAAAACAATTCAAAACGGTCTCCATACCCCAAACTTGTGTTGTTAAGCTGCGTCGCGAGAGAATCAGCCATTGTGGTTTACAGAGGCTTGGCCTTATTTGGAGTCTGAAGCGTGGTTCCAACCCTGCAGAATGAGTTGGATTTTCGGGGTAGGGAGGATTTGTCAACCACAAAGTGTGAGCGGGCTGTAGAAGAATTTTCTCAACTGCGAAGTTGTGACAGACGTAGCAAGTGCCCTTTAGCACCCGGTGCGCGGTTTGCGTGGTTTGCGTGGTTTGCGTGGTGTTGCTGGTCAATAAACAATTGTTTAAATAGGTGTATGCGCGGTACTTGGACCCGAGTGGTCAAGAATGGTGTGAATAGGCAGGGTAAAACTTGAAGAGGTTGTAGTGTGGTGGTGAATGTGATTGAGAGGCGGTAAAAAATGGCGATGCCGTCGGTGTCTTTGGCGAGTGGGCAGTGGATCAATGCGGGGGACCAGTCACTACTGCGACATACTATCAACTAGGTATACGAAGTCTGCTGTCGTCCAGCCTCCGAAATCCTTTTTTATAATGTAATTTATTGTGGCAGGAGTTTATTGAAGAGGATCAATCACCATTTACAAAGTTCGTTACGATGAACAAAAGAGAGAATGAGGATGGTTTGTCAACCAATTTCCTCCCGCAGGAGAACGAGACAGCAAACCTTCCACGTGCAGTGTTCTATTGCTCAAGCTATAACTTGAAAAGCAGAAAGGACCCCGGGGCATCGAACGAAGTCTTTGGTCTAAAAATAAGCAGCCCTTTGGAGTTTAGAGGCGCACTCCTATCTAGCAGCTTCTACCGCCTAAAAGACAGTCTTGCTTGCCCCCGTTCTGGTTCTGCTAACCTATACGCTAGTCAGCTTTATCCTGAATAAAATCTGTTAACCCGTACTCTTTCACCATGACATCAGGCGCGAGACTGATCTCAGCTCTTGAGCCAGGCGTGATGAGTATGAACTGGCGACCGACAGACCGTCTGGCGGCATACATCTGTATAGGTCTACTTAGCAATCTCCTTTGCCTGTACGGAGGATCACATACGAGCATATCGATCGCCATCTTTCTGTTTATATGGTCCATGTAAACATCACTGCGGTAAGTCTTAGTAAAGGAATTGCTGACAGGCTTTTAGCGATATGCTGCTTACAATTCATCTAAACAGCGAATCGGTGATCCCATGGCTTCCCAAAGCGCCAGTAAAAGGCAGACCTGCGAGAATGATTTCTCCCCTCCGGAAAGGGTTCTCGCGCCACGTCCTTCGCTGCTATCTTTGGTAATGTCCGGTTCAACCTGCAAAGTAAGCACACGTTGATTCAGAGCTTGTCGTATGGATATACCTGCAAGTCTAAAGTTTTGTTCTCATGATCGGCCAAGAGTCGCCCGCGGAAGCTTCTTTCACTTAGAAGATAAGTAAATTGTGCTTTGGCGCGAGAGGAGATATGTGATCTAAAAGCACGCCAGCGCTCCTTACGATGATTGAGACTAGCTTTGAGAACCTATGTAATACCCGTTAGCGACGATGCTAATGATGGGAAAGTAAGGCGTGGCAGAACTTCAAGGAGCATTCCAAATTCTTCCACCTGTTTCAAAGCCTGCTGATGAGCCTTGATTGCCGTGTCCGCCTCTGCGCGGATTTCTTCTCGACTGCCACCTAGCCTAAGATCTTGTCAGTAGTCGTTGACTTATAAAGACACTTTTTGACGCACTCTCGACTGTAAGTTACCATATCTCGTGTGACTCTCTCGAGTTTGCGGTCTAAGGTGGCTGGAGTTTCGCCTTCATCGATCTCAACACGCTCGGATATTACGCTGGCCTTCGAAATATACTCAAGTACATCAGCATCAGCACTATCCCTTTTCTGTTTCATACGAGCTCTGCGTCGATTAGTATCGCCAACCAGCTCGACAGCTGCATTTTTCTCGCTAATCCTTTTGCGTCGCTTGTCGGCGATCAAGTATTGCTCACTCTCAGCGACTCTGAGCTCATCTTTCAACCGAGCAATCTCAGCATCCTTAGTCGCCAGTTCCTTCTTGATTACTTTCAAGTTTTGCATCATCTCTGTCATGGCGTTCGCAGCATCGTCGAGAGAACCCTCATGCGTAAGCTTTTCTTCTTGAGCTTCTCGCAGAGACGCTTGAAGTATTTCGAGATCTCCGTCCTGATTACCCTCTTTCTGAAGGGATTCTTCTAGCTCTTCAATACGGTCATCCTTTCTCTGGCTTTCAATGACAAGAACATTTCTCCTCCTTTCGTTCCGCTCAAAAGCCTGCCTACAGCGTGCGAGGTGAGACTGGGCAGAGCGCAGTTCTTCTTCTCGAGCGTTTAGAACTTGTCTGAGATTTGCTACCGCCTCGCGTTGCACCCTACAAGATTAACTAGCATGAGTGATACTATGTTGGACTGGGAACTGTGACGCTTACCTGATTTGCGAATCCCGATCTGATTTCATCCTTGGGCTACCGGAATAAACTGACACAGGGGCCTGACTCGGCTCCCCATTTCTACTGTAGGATAAAAGAATACCTCGACGTCTGTCACTTTTGTTGATACAGAAGCACCGTTTAGCGTTTCTCGGCCTTTCACCGTCAAATAGCACAGACGATGCCTCTTCGAGATTCTCGATAAGAAGATTCTGCTCTATACCGTGGTTGATAACCAATTGTCGACGAACTAACTCGTTATCAAACTTGTTCCTTGACGTTAGTCGCGTTATCATATGGATACTGATTATAGGCCTACCTGAAGGACTCGTAAAACCGTATTGAATTGTTGGTCTGGTTCATGTTGGGAAGTATCTATACTACCACCGCTGCCAATGAAGATTGGCGTCGGACTGATGTAATATTAGCAGCAGAGACGGAAATGGGGCGATGTTCGCAAAGCCTTACCAGTTGACTCGGTGCATGATTTCGGATAGAATACTTTGATCGCGTTTCGAGGTGACAATGAATGCATTCAACGTTGCCCCAAATGAACTTTCTAGAATAGATGACCACTCTGGTTTGAGCAGAGTCACGAAGTTTCCAATGGGCCCAACAGGTGTCTCAGTGAACGATCGGTTTTGCTGAATTGCTTTAAGGAGAGCTGACATCCTTTCAGGAAACCCCGCATTACTGCCACTACCTTCCCTGTTAAGATTATGTAGTAGGCTGTTTGCTTCCTCAAGATCACGCCTGGCTTGGGCAACAGGCTGGTATGCTGCCTTTTCCTGACTTTCGGCCGCCCTTATATCGTCACTAAGTTGAGATGCATTCTGCTCAAGTTCATCAATCTGTTTCCGAACTTCCATGGCATCTTGTTTAGCTCGCTCAAGTTCATCCAACTTCCATGAATAGCCGCCACCGTGGAGGTCAGCTAGCCGCCGTGTTTCTTGATCGATCTGATGTTGCATTTGCTGAATCCTTGCATTTGCTTCTCTTACATGTTCTCTTATTCGACGTTGCTCAGCCTTAGATGGAGATTAATAGATGTTCACTGGTGGCGGGAGGAAATAAACAGTACCTGAAGCTCATGCCTTTCATTCAGGGCTTCGTTCCACCTGGCTTCGATGTCATTCCTCTCATTCTGGGCATTGTCAACCTTAGCAGACGCCTCTCTGCAGTATTGGGCTGCAGTAATAGCTTCTGCCTCCACATCTCGAATCGCGGCATCACATCTCGCAACTTCGGCCTCAACTTCGGATATCTTGCTGTCCAAGCTAGAGATTTCCGCTATCAAGGAGTCCCTAATCTGTCTAAATTAGTCTCGAGGACTTGAGTAGTAATATTAGGCCTCATACTCTCTCTTGTTCCTCTACTTGAGCCCAGGCTGCTTGTCTTCGTAATTTTCTCTGCCGCTCCCGGAGGTTTTCTTGCTGGTCGGACATCTCCAATTTTCTTTCGGCTGCATCCCGGCGGTTCTTTAGGACTGAGACGTCTTGTTGTTTGCTCCTGATTTTCTCCTCGATTTGGTCACCGTATTCTTCTATTAGCCGGTAATCCTGATCAAGTTGTTCTAGTTGAACACCTTTCACAAAGAACTTGTACTTTTCAGCGGGGCTGGACGAACTAAGAAATTGGCGAGCCATATCCTGCGAAAGAACATTCATCGGGTTCTCAAATTGCAACGTGAAGTGGTCGATGATAGCATCGAGTTCAGTCCTCTTGGTGGAAAAGATGCGCCCATTATCTGCTTTTATCTTGAAGCTGCTCGCGCCACTTTTGGAAAAATGGCGCTCCACTACGATTGACTTTCCAAGGTCGTCAGGCAGGTAGGCCCCGTCGCCTTGATTCTTAATCCGCACAATGATAGTAGCGGATCTTGTAAGAGTCAGAAACGAAGAACCCCCTGAGGAAAGGAAAAACTTACTCTTTACCTTCCTTGATAAAGCTTTTGAGACTCTGGCCTCGATTAGTGGTTGACGCTTTCCCACCCAAACATAGTGTTATAGCTGTTAAGACCGCACTCTTGCCGCTGCCATTCTTTCCCACGATGAAGTTAATCAAAGGACCGAGCTCCACCTGGAAGTGGTCATGACACATAAAGTTATAACATTCAACTCGCTCAAGGATTCCATGTTCCGACGGCGCATTGGGTTCATCACTGCCAAAAGAATACTTCTCTTGGATGATTTGTGTCGCGAGTAACTCCAGCTCTTCTTCGTCCTGCTCCAGATCCACGGTAGATGATCTGATTGCTCGTGCGGTATCTCCACCAATATCACTGAATGCGAGACTATGATTTGAACGATCAAAGTCGGCAAAATCGGAAACACGGGGCCGTTTTCTCTGTCTTCAGATGTTAGTTCCAGATGTTGTTGTATATCATGCGCACACACCGCTTGAAGAGAAAGAAAGGAATGATCCGATGAGGTGTCTTCGTGATCCGTATCAGGAAAGCCTTGAGACTCCTGTGAGCGCTTTCGGTTTGACATCTTCAATAAGCAGTATCGACATTAAGTTGTGGAGGCCGAGAACGGTCATACTAAATTTGCGGGGCAGGCATAGAATCGAAAAATTACTGGCGATCCTCTTGTCGCGAACGTTTTAAAGATGTTGTCGGTTTGGTGAGCGTAATTAAAAGAATCTCGCTAATCGTGCTGTCAAGTCTCTTTGTCTTCGTGCTGTCTGCTGGCTAACCGCTATTGATGACCCGTAGTCGCGTTTGGCGCGTCGCGGCGTCAATTCACGTGATATCTACGAGAAGTACAAACTACCTGTTACGTCGCGATACAAGGGCCTTGTTTCGTTTCTCTATCTTATACGGAATGCAGCAGATGCATTAGAATAGCAACAAAATGTCATCTTGGTTCGCTTAGTCTCTGCAGAAAATCACCTCTGTGGACATTGTATGCTTTTGAGACAACGTTTGCCCCTTACCGGTTACTTTGCTATCGTACGGTGTAGTACCTAAGCCCCCATAGGCTCTTCTGCGACGTAATGCAGATAAGCACCAAGCAGCTTGATCCCTTCAATATAATTCCTCTTGTCCAGTTTTTCGTTGACAGAATGTGCGGCATCGGTTGAGCTTCCCATTGGTAACAGCAAAACATTCTTGCCGGTCGCCTCCTCGAAAGTCAACGTGATGGGGATACTGCTTTGATCAACATTTGCACAGTTGCGGCTTCGACGAGACCGCCAGTTTGAACACATACCTTCCACCCTCTCGGGTCATGTCTGGCTCTACACCGAACACTTGCTTCACAGCTTTGCTGGCAGCCGCAAAGTTCCAGTGCTTAGGGCTGGCTACCCACCATTTGCCGTCATGCTGTAACCAAACATCCAACGTGTTCTTGCTGTTCAGCTTAGAGAACTCGGACTTGATATAATCAAACACAAGCTTGTTCACATCCGCACTTTCCATGTTGGGAACAGTCCTAATGGAGAACTTGCCAATGACCTTTGCTGGAATAACAGTTTTGGCTCCTGGAGCCGAATATGCTCCTTCAATGCCATGAATAGACAAGGATGGGAACCTCCAGCGGGCCATGAGAGTCCTTTCTTTGGTCGGATGAATTCCGGTTTCACTGCCCAAGGACTCATGTAGATTTTCCATCGTGTAGCTTATGTTGGTGTATAGAGACTTCTCTTCTTCCGTGACCGGCTCGACAAGATCCATAATGCCAGGAATCAGAATATTGCCTTGAGAGTCCACGAGTTTGGATAATATGTTAATAAGGTCCGTCATTGGCTCATGAGCAGAGCCACCAAAGACGCCGCTATGGAGATCTTGAGCAGGACCCGAGACACTGACAGAGTAATAGTTGCATCCTCGTAGCCCATAGGTCAAACAAGGCTTTTCAGTCCCCAGCCAGTAGTTGTCCGATATGCACACAGCATCTGCGTCTTTAAAAAATCCCTTGCTCTCGGAATGAATGAATTCCTCCAAGCCTTCAGAGCCATACTCTTCCATGCCCTCGAAACAGCAGAGAAGATTGACAGGTAGGTCGACGCCAGCCTTCTTGTGGGCCTCAATCACATTAAGCCAGCCTAAAACTGGGCCCTTGTCATCGGTGCTTCCGCGACCAAACATTCTTCCCTTGTCATCGACGGTGAGCTCAAAAGGTTCTGTAGCCCAGCCGTCTTCTTTCAATGCGGGCTGCACGTCGTAATGACCGTAAACTAGAATCGTCTTCTTGTTTTTATCGTTGCCATATCGGGCTATGACTACTGGTGGTAGGTCAAGGTGCTCTTTCCCGGGCTGCTTGCCGAGGGGCCTCTGGTGAACCTCAGCCCCCAAGGCTTTGAGCTCGGAGGCAAGGAACTCTGCCATCTTGAAGAGGTAAGCAAAGGTTGATGCAGTGAGTATGTGGGTAGGGCTCGTTGTACGTACCTTGAAGACATCCTTCCTGTTCTCGTCTTGCGCAGAAACAGACGGAATTGCCACAGCCTTGCGTAGACCTTTGCGCCATATCAATACACCTGGTGGAGTGATCTCGGAAATAGAGACTTACGGTCGATGAACGAGCCAGACAGGTCATCAACCCTTTGGGAAACCGATACCTAACTTAGACTGTGATTTCAGATCGGGTTTGGAGAGAACGCACTGCTTGAAAAAGGGTTCGAGTTGGGGCGCCATTTTGTGGTCACTTATGTGTCCGTAGAATGAGCGGCGGGGCGATAGCTGGAGTATCTTCGGAAGAGTATCAGTATATTGCGATAGCCTGTTACCTCCTAAGTAGGATAACGATAATGAGTGAGACAAGTGATGCTTTGTGAATGAAGTCGTTATGCTACGCAGGGTGAGGGGCATTCTGTTGGATACATGCAGTCTTCTGTTGGGTGGGTTTACCTAACGGCAATTCCCGACACCCACCAACTGCCAATGCTCCGTATCTAAGCGCGCTAGATCCCGGTTGCGATAGGCAGAGATCCAGCTTTTACTGAAATATCCATCATGACTCGCTCCGAGCGGAAGAAGCCCAATGTGGCTTAAAGCAAATGCTGTAATGTTATCTGACCCCGATGCATCGTTTAATTTGGAATACATGGCTTGCTAATCAGCCCTGGCTATTACTGTACATGAAGAATGCGCCCTTAGGGGCTGGTCTCGAAACGCTCGGCAAATTAAATAAAGACGGTGGGCATGAAGCGCGGAAAGTCCACCGTACACGTCTGGGCTCATTCGTCCCGACCCCAGGCTTCTTTCCGCAATTTGCGGTCCTCTCTTGCCATCCGACGCTTCGCACCCCATCTTGACTGTACGGCTTGTAAAACCTGTTTTTGGATCTCCTTCTTCTGTGGGCTCGCTTGACATACTTGGGCGATAAATAGCGGAGAACAGTCAAAGCGTTTCGCTAACTTGCCTCGGCTCCAAGTCATCGGGTCGTTTAATCGGAGTTTGCGGATTTCAGTAATATCTGACGGGGTCAAATGATACTTTTTTTCGGCTTCGAATTTGAACACAGAGGGTAGCTCCTCAACGGTAGGGGTATTGGCAGGGGTTTCGGCGCGAAGGCTCCTTCGGGCGTCGTTGGTGGGAAGGAATTTTGTCGGGGTATGATACACAGAGGGTGAACTCGACGGCGGGTTGTAGATGATATGACTTTGGGTTTGATCCGAAGGCAAACCGAAGGAGGCATCCGGTTTGACTCGTAGGCGTTGTTTAGTGCGCCTGTAAGAGGACTGATTCCGCCGCAACTCCAGTGAGACAGGCTCGCATGGGGGTAGAAAAAACGGCAAACCCATGATGGGCCTTCTGGAAACTGAAACGAATGTCGCCATCACAATAGCTTCGCCTTGCGGTATAACGGCGAGCAGGGAATATAAGCTATTGAGTCCAAGCAAAGCAACCACCTTGAGTATGCAGTCAGTACAATGTGACACAAAACGAGCACAGAAACGTGGAGAAGAGGACCTATGAGCCTAGCAATACATGTATTGGGAGCACTAGCGTTTTTGCCTTGAGGCGTCTTGGGTCCCTGAGAAGCTCGCGACGGCACAAGATGCAGGCAAGAGCCCATAAACTTTTCCCTGACAAAAACCGGCGGACGGGTGGAGTTCCGTGGAATAATTTGTCAGCTTGACATAAAGGCATTATGCGAGGCTCTCAGACCTCTCTCGGGGCCTTGGCAGGTGTCATGTGTCCACCACAACTTCTCGCTCCATGTACCTCTTGCTCTCAACATGTTATGAGCTCAAGACTGAACCTTGATATGGAAGAATAAAAATTATCTTACTTACATCCTCAAAGTCTCCTGTTGCTTTTCCCAGCTGTTTGAGACCATGCTTTATTCGCCATATTAATATAACGTGCGCATAGCTCATTTTCTCTTCAAGTCGGCTGGCTCCAACGCGCTGCCCAATTCAACGAATTCCGGTGCTTATTTTGAACGCCGCTCTGACGTATCGTCCTAATTTTTGAACTAGTCATTAAGCGCCTTGAAGTCCATTTTGTTATACGTGAGCCCCGTGTAATTTTTTACAAGCTGTCCGCATGAAGCCGACGTAGGTCGTGGACTGTTCATGACTTCAAATCTCAGGTACTCTTTGCGTCCGTCTACTGCCTAAGCGAACGACAGAGGGCTTGAATACCAATACCGATAAGAATCTCTTCTACTTGGCAAACTCTTGACGATCTGAGTCTTCGCTTACCGTTGAATGATTTTTTGTGAGCCCATTCACCGTATCAATCCCCAAGTGAACCGAGTGCCCAGGACTTCGGCATGAGCGAGAACATGGAGACGGGAAGCGACAACACGCAGGCCGAACAAACTCAAAGCATGGCCACAGCCAAGCAAACACTGGCGGGTAATGTGGCACTTAGTGGAGGAGACACTGAACGTACAAAACCGCTACGGCTGATCAGTCGGCGCTGCAGTTGCGTGAGAGGAGAAAATGCAGAGGCCGACCGAGAAACTGCTATGAGAATGACCTATGATGCGCATTCAACAATGACTGCTGGCGCTACCCGCCTAAAACCATTGAGCCTTTCCCCAAGCAATAGTTCATTCTCGCCCCCACGAGGAAGGACTCCCCAACAAACTCCACCGTTGCCTGGACGAGCAGCCGAACGGTCCCCCATACAGGCGAATCCACCCGCATCCCTGATTTTTGAACGCAGTGTGCAGGAAGATATCCTGCTACCCCAAACGTCACCATCAATTCCTTCTCATATCAGAACAGAGAATCATATTCCTCCGGTTTTGGAAGCATCATCCGCGGCAATTACGGACAGTGGTCTCGATCCAGATTCGGTGGAAATCGTTACCCATAATATGCATCATTCTGCTACGAATGGGGTTCATGCGGAACATTCAATGCATCCACTTCCCTCCGACAATACGATGGATATTGATGATTTCGAAGGAATTCCGTCAGCTAGCCAGGGTTTGGAGGCATCTGATGTCCGCCGCTTGAGTTTTATCTCTTTTGCTGATGTTGTGAATGCTGAAAATGCCGAAACAGGGGAGTTTCCAACCAGTAACGACTTTTACCACAGGGGCTCGGGCAGCCCAAACTCGTTGGCTACAGTATATCGCAATATGTCACCATCGCCGTTGTACTCACCGGCGTCTTCTCATGGTTTTGGTACTTCTCCGCCGACGAGCATCTCAACCTCTTTCAAGGGCCTGGAGCTCTCCCCAAATCGTTGTGTCCGGGGTGCTGAGAGCCCACTTCTTGCTGTCTACAGACCGGTTTCCCCCAGCTTTGGTGGCGATTTGAACATCGAAACCATGAGACAGGCTTTGAGGCGAACAGGTAGCGGAGACTTGGGCGCGTCTCCGAACCAGCTATCTAATACAATAGATAGCGAGGACTGAACGCTTGTTCCGCCAACCTGAAGCTTCAAAAAGGTCCACCACCTTTGTTAAATAACGCTTGTGCTGTTCCCGTGATTTTGCAGTACACTAATTCCCTGGGGGTTGCCACTTAACCCTTGCCTGACCTATTCTATATACGCTAGTCTTTTTTAATAGCACAATTTTGACGTCCCTACGTTATTTTTCATATAAAATCAATAATCTTAAAATGGATATGCCGTCAACGAAACCGAGAAGGCTAGATGGTGTATCAAGGTAACGGACTGAACGACCCTGAAGTTGATATATAGACAATGGCAACTATTTAGATATCTTAGCGACTGCATCAAGTGCTTGTTGCACCTTAGCGCGAAGCAATGGGACATCTTCTAAACCGACGCTTATCCGCACCAAGTCAAACTCTACACCAAATGAGCTTGCCTGAGCAAGAAGAAATTAGACATACCAGAACTAAGCCATTGTGAAGGAGATGAATACGTACCCAGTCAAGCTCACTATAGTGAGCAAGTAGCGTATACGGACAACTAGACAGTTATTAGCAAACCGTCTGAAGACATTGACAGCACCTGTTCTGCAAACCCTACCTCAGCGTAAAGTTAGTCCCAAGACTAGGTCCCTTGTGGACTTCTAGGTTGTCGAAGAAGGCAATCGCCTCTGCTGTGGAGTGGAAAGTGACAGAGAACAAACCACCATAGCCTCCATTTGGCGTGCGGAATGCCTCGTAGAAAGGCAGTGTAGGACTGTACTTAGGGTAATACACATTCTTAACTATATAATGGTTAGAACCGGATTGACGGTTGTATAGAAGGGACCCTACCAATTGGAGATTCTTGAAGCATTGCTGTTATCACCTCTGTTGTATGATTGATTTTTTCAATGCGAGAAACAAAGTCGCGGCTGTTTCTTTCGAGGAAGACGGCATCTTCTACCCATAAGTTGTCTTCATAGCCCCGATTGAATGTATCTTTCAATAATGGATAGTATCGACCGTGCGGATTTAGCACTGCACTTCCTCCCATAACATTGCTGTCTCCGCTGAAGATTTTCGTCAGACTACTGACCACGATATCCGCGTGAGAAAGCACGTTGATGTTGAGAAAATTTCCCACTGTTTCATCGACGACCACGGCAAACTCATACTTGTTGGCTAAGGCTCGGATCCGCTTAAGATCGGGTGTCTTGAGAAGGGGATTGCCCGGGAATTCAGTGAAGAGAGCCAAAAATCTCTCTCCACCGGCTAACCGTGCCTCGAGATCATCTAGATCCTCAGATGACCCCCGCCCGTAAAAGACGCATCCGGGACCCCATTTTTCAAGAATTTTCAATGTATCGATGTAGGGAAATCCGAAGCAGACGCTTTTCATTGAACCCCTCGCTTCGAGGAGCAACCGGTGGGAATTGAAGATCGAGCTCATGCCGCTTGGGAAAAGGAAAACATCCGACTCTGAAAGCCCTGCTACTCTTCCTTCCTGTGAGGCCTTCTCCAAAGCCTCATTCAATTCCACGTCTGCCGTCAGAACACCTGCTATTCGCCTGCGTACAGCAATCTTTGCCTTGCTGGCTAGTGAGGTACTCAGGTTCCTTCCAAACCGTTCTTCAATAAACTGAACTGACTCACGTCCTTCGTAGGGTTTGTTGGCTGAAACTGCGCTATGTGATGAAACTGTACCTATCCCGTTTAGGGAACCCTTTCCCTGATATCTCCGAGGGCCCTTGTGGATAATTTGGCGCGTTGCGTCTCCTGCAACATTTTTCCTTTCCGTAAGGAGACCATCCTTCAGAGCACCAAGACAGAATTCACCCCGCCGGCTTGAGACGCCGTCGCCCGTATGTTGCCACGCTTGTTTCGCAATTTTTGCGTGCTCCTTGGGATATATAACGCACGATAGAAGCGACTGAATGGTGCTCAGCTCGGTTTCCAGCTCCTTGGTAGGAACAAAGTCAAGGACGCGGATTTTATGTGCTTCTTGGCGTGAAATACTTGACAGAATGAATGAGTGACACACTCGCGCAGTGTTCGGAGAAGGGAAAACGGTCGTTGCCTCATATTCTGGATTTCCAAATCGAGCAATAATTTCTTGGGCGAGCTCTTGGATGATGGGATGGACAAAGAATCGGGGATAACCACATTGCATCTTATTTACAAGCCACAGCTCCCCCTCTTCGTACGCCACGTTCGCTTCCCATGTGGGAAGTGACACGCTCACAGCCTGGGTAGTATCAGCTGAGCGACTGAAATCGATTGATGTCGAGGCCCCTGGTGCACAAGTAATTGCATGTATAACAAAATGCACGCGGGGTACGCGGGGTATATACATACATGATCTGTGTTTGGGGGAACCGAGCCTCCGGGTTCCTGAAGCATTTTTTTTGGGGATAAGACTCGGATTCTTAAATCGAATTGACCGGTTGCGCCTGAAATATGAGATAAAGTATATGAGGATGGTGAAAATTGGCCTTGCGGCCCGGAGTTCTGACTTGAGTTGTGATGGCAAATCAAGAAGTGAGCAGCGATCTCGGCGATGAGCATGAAGGCAGCAGGCCAATCATATTGGGACTTAATTAATGCTTCATCAGAGCGGTGAGTCATAGGTTGGGAGGAGCTCAAGTTAGGCTTGTTGTCAGATCGTGATTCATTCTAGGTCTGAGCGCAGCCTAGTGCTTGGTGAAGCACAACTGTACTTTATAGTAGGAAAAGATTGATCTACTCCGGCATAGCCACCATTGCGTATCTAAGTCACATTTGTGCTCAGATGTGCTGCGACCTGCGACCTCGGATGCTGTGGCGCTCAGATCAATACCACGTGATTTTATCTATTTAGCACGTGATCTTATCGTCGATCGCCGCTAAGAAAAAAGTTTCGATGGAGACTTTCAAGTTCTGACTTGGAGCAGATCGTCTGCTGGGCGTTGCATATCATAAGCTTACAGACCACATTCGGGATGTCTAGCCACACGGTTAAGCGAAGGAGGTTGAGCGATTCTCTTGGTGGAGTTTCCCGCACAGGAACCTCAGCAGTGTCAGAACAAGATTCCAGCGCAAACCGACCGGTCAAAGCCGCAGCCTTCAGCGGCTTGAAGCATGCGGGGTCCTCAAAGCCAGCCAGACATACTAGAAGCGGTGCGGTAAAGGAAATGGCACTTGCTAATGGACTTTACAAATCTAGCTTTTTCAAGCTACAACTGGACGAATTGATTACTGAGTCAAGGCCATCTTACGATAAGCAGCTCTCGACAATCAAAGATACCCTCCATGAACTGAAAGATTTGATCGAGAGCCTGCCAGAAAGATTGGCAAAACCGGCGTTGGAAGCTGAGAAGGAGATGCGTCAATCGCATGGAGTTACCGTTCCGTACCCTGACCCGCGCCCCGGAAAGAATACCCAATACGCAGTTATGTTTGCTCGACCTACGAATATCAATGTTGTTGGAAGCTTCGCACTACGAACAGGTTTGAAGACAGCAGCGCCATATGTTGTTGACATGTCTGTGACAATGCCAAGCTCAATTTTCCAGGAAAAGGACTATACCAATTTTCGGTACTTCCACAAAAGAGCGTACTACATTGCATGCATTGCTGCCGGAATCAAAGACAAAAAGAGCACAGCTCTAGACATAAAGTACGAATTTCAGGATGGGGATGCACTTCGTCCAACCATTTTACTACAACCAGCAGCCACAAAGTCTGGTCACGGACGCTCGAAGTTCCAGATCCGCATCATCACGGCAGTCGAAGACACCTTGTTTCCTATCTCGCGTACCCTTCCGATGAAAAATAACATTCGACGCGGCGAGGAGGGAGAGAGCAAGAGTGAGCCTACTCCATTTTATAATTCATGCCTCCGTTCAGAGGCCACTGTTGCTCTCTATCACAAACTCTTATCCTCAGCTGCTCAAAGCTGCGAATCCTTCAAAGATGCATGTCTTCTAGGCCGCGTATGGTTAAAACAACGCGGTTTTGGCTCATCTTCGCACAAAGGCGGTTTCGGCGGCTTTGAGTGGTCAGTACTTCTGTCTTTTCTACTCGAATCAGGAGGCCCAAATGGGAAGCCGATTCTTCTTCCTTCCTACAACAGCTACCAGTTATTCAAGGCAACTATACAGTTTCTCGCTGGCAAGGATCTAACGGAGCCTCTATTGCTTTCTGCGTCTGACGTTTCGTTCCTAAGCAAAGGTCCCGTCATCTACGACGGCAAAAGAGGGTTGAATGTTCTGTACAAGATGACACAATGGTCTTACTACTTCCTTCGCCGGGAAGCAGGAACAACACTCCGAATGTTAAATGAGTCTCGAGACGACAATTTTGAAAAAGTCTTTATCCTCAACATTGATGAACCGTTGCTCAGATTTGATCGACTCGTTACATTTCCAGCTATAGGAAATGATGGTCTCGCATTATTCCGCAAAGAACGTGAGATCTATGAAGTGCTTCTGAGAGCATTGGGTGATAGAGTGGATCTCATATACATCTCCAGTTCCTCTACTAGCGCTTGGTCTGTGGAAACCAAGGGGCAGCGGAAGTCAATGGCGCGCAGCTTTTATGTGGGCTTGCTCTTAAATTCTGAGAATGCTACGCGTGTCGTAGATCATGGGCCATCAGTGGAGGAGAAGGAAGCAGCTGCATCATTTCGGGCATTTTGGGGCGAAAAAGCTGAGCTAAGGCGCTTCAAAGACGGCAGTATCCGCGAGAGTTTGGTATGGTCTGACAACTCCTCGTCAATTGTGCATCAAATTCTTCTCCACATATTGAAACGCCATTTTAATTATGGTGAGGGCAGTATAGGCTATGTCGGAGACGAATTTGATGAACAGCTCCAGAAAAACGGCGATGGAGTGGTTTCATATTCAGACTCTGCTTTTCAGATGATCAGCGATGCTTTTAATAGTCTGGAAAAGTCCATTCAGACTATGGAAGGGGTCCCTTTGACTGTGAGGCATCTAGCACCGGCTAGTTCGTTGCTTCGATACACTGCATTTCGCGTGGATCGGAACCATGGTGCTGTTCCTGTCAACGTCGTGCTGCAATTCGAGAGTTCGGCGAGGTGGCCGGATGACCTCGTAGCCATCCAGATGACAAAGGTTGCTTTCCTTGCGAAGATTGGCGATGCTCTGACCGATTTTGGTGACTTCTCTTTTGCTCGAGTCGGTTTGGAGAACGAACAAAGCAAGATACTAAATAACGCATTCCTAGACGTTACTCATGCGTCTGGAATTGTGTTCCGCCTCAGAATTCATCACGACCGAGAGCAAACACTTCTTGAACGCCAGGTCAAAGAGCAAGGCAAGAGTCCGCAAGGGAAGCAGGAGATTGCGTATGCACTTTCTGCCTACAAGCGACTCTTTATTCATAGCCCTCATCTCTCGCAAGCCGTCAGAACACTATGCACTCGTCTTCCTCTTCTATCCCCTACCATACGTCTTCTCAAATACTGGTTTAGCTCCCATCTCTTCGACGCGCACATTAACGAAGAACTCATTGAGCTGATGTCGGTGCGGACATTTACGCAGCCACATCCTTGGGAGACACCATCAAGTGTAATGACTGGTTTCCTAAGGACGTTGCACTTCATTTCACGCTGGGACTGGCAACAGGAGCCGCTTATTGTTGACCTAGGTGGCGAACTGGACCAGGCCACATCCGAATTGATTCGGACACGTTTCGCTGCCTGGCGAAACATCGACCCAGCAATGAATAGCGTGTCTATGTTCACTGCTTCCGACGTTGATCCTGAAGGTGTAACGTGGACACAGTACGAAATGCCTCCAAAAGTGGTAGCTGCACGAATTTGTGCCCTTGCAAAAGCAGTGATGAAGCTTGTACGGGAACAGGGCCATCGACTGGATATATCGCAGCTGTTCCTTCCTGCGCTCGAACCTTACGATTTTGTTATTCACTTGCACCCGAAGCTGCTGCATGAACGCTCATCCTCATTAATCAAATTCAAGAACCTCAGCGCACCGGGTGATTCCGCCCAACTTCAAAAGCAAGCCGCTGTTAGGGCATTTGTTTGTGATTTACAGGCTTGTTTCAGTCCTAATATCCTCTTTTTCTGGGGTGCTGAGCAACCCAACATCGTTGCCGGGCTCTGGAACCCACAGACTTTGAAGAAGAACTGGAGCTTAGGACTTACATACTCGACAATGCCTGAAGGGATGAGTAGCCCTACTTTGGACAGCAACGTTTCCGTCAATCGTACAGCCATGCTCAATGAAATATCTAGGTTAGGGTCGGACATGGTTTCTCGGATCGAAGTCCACAAGAAGTGAACTACTTTATTATGTAGGTTAGTGGTTGTGATTTATTGTATGAAATGATACCTGGAAGCGCCGTTGCAATGCTATATACCACCAAACAAGACATTACTGGAGAGAAGAGAGAAACGAAGGATGAAAACTGAGGGTAAAAGGCCATTAAACAGGTCAATTCACTATTCACCCTCCCAACAATCAAGAGTTTGTTAGTAGCTTCTCGTTCTTCTCCATTGAGGGCTGAGTAGAAAATGAACAATATTTGTCCTTGATCGCCACTACCTCATAAGTACCCTCGTCAGATGTCTTGATGATCTTCTGATGTTCGTAAGAAATGTCATGCTTTATGTCAAGTATTTCGGCCTTCTTTCCTTTGCGTGCATTCGTGCTTCGGATGTACCTAGTGGTTTTTGGGTTAGACCAGCCAATTCGGGGCCCAGGGAAGGAGTATAGGAAAAGAAAGTCACATACGTAAACTCGAACGGTGGCGTGCCCCAGAACTCAAACTCTAGCTTCGCCTCGCCACCCTCATGGATGTCTACAATAGAGACTTGACCATTGCTGATCCTAACGCTCGGCATCGGGTGTATGGTTTTAACAATGTCTTTGTGGGCCTTGCACTTCCCGCTTGCACCATCACTGACGGCAGTTATCGTGAAGACGCCGGGTTTCTCTGCGATGCGACGGAAATGGTTGGTCTGGGAAGAAGCCCTTCGGGCGACGCCATTGAACGTGTAAAACACCTCAAACGGAGAATGGCCTGATAATGAGAAGGAAAGACGCTCGCCAACACAGTAGTCAGTCTTTGATTCAAGCGGCACAATCGTAGGTACGTCCGAGACGGCAACTCTGACTGATGACGGGTCTGTGTGGTAAGTTTTCTCGCAACCTCGCGCATCCCTCACTTTATGGATGCTAACTACATGCTGACCTAGGTCGAGATGGCGCCTAGGAATTGGAAGGTTATGCCGATTTGATTTAATATTCGGAATGGACACAATCTCTGGTTTCGCCTTCGCGTAGTGTTTGATTGAGATTTCGAGGGAAAACGGTGGCACACCTTCCATAGTGAGGGGGATAAGCTCCTCCCCACTATCTTCTTCTCTGCAAAAGCCATAGATGCGACCTGGAGCGTCAAAGCGGGCGGAAGGAAGTGGGTTGACTTTCTGGGTGACCACGACCTGGTTGCTTCTCGGGTCATTGTTGTAAAGGTTATCACCAACCTGCTTGAATCGATATGTATAGTCGCCCGGCTCTGATGTTTCTAGCTCCATGGAAAGAGAATGCAATGCTGTTTTGAGGCTCCGTATTCGCACGGCAGTAGAACCCCGAGATCCTTTTCTTTGTTGCTCACATTGGATTGTGTAGGGTGGATTGCCCGTCAAGCGAAGCTCAAGACTATCACCTTGGCCCTGACAAATATCAGTCTTCGCGACTAGACCATCTGGCCCGACGGGCGTATCATCTACAGCAGTGATTTGAGGTCTTGGAATCCAAGATATCTCGAAAACTTTCGCTGCGTCATCAACGGACCCCGGACACGAGCTATCCGTCACTCCCAATAGCTCGTAACGTCCTTCTTGGCTCACAGTCAAGAAACTATTTTCGTGCCAGAAGGTTTTCGTGGATATTGATGCATCTGCATCCAAATTCTTGTATTGTAGGGTCCAAGGGCGTTCACCGCTAAGTCTGATGGGTATGTCGACTTTGGAGCCTTGCAGCGCCGAGTATTTTCTGCTCTTCTCTATATGACCAAAAGAAACGTGAGGGGGCTTGGATCTGGCGTCAACCTTGAGGATTTCATTAAGGTTTCGTTTGCACTTGGAGCGATCTTTCACGCTTGTTAATACGAGGTTGTACCCGCCGCCACTGACGAGATTATCCGTAATGATTGTGGATCTCGCAGTCTCGGATTCAAGAACGTGTCTTGTTTTCTTGCCGTTATGAACAAGCTCGTACTGCAACGTCCAGGGCGCCTCTCCATGAAAAGCGACATCGACAGATATAGGTTCACCGAAGCAAGCCTTGCGTACTTCGGGTGAACCAACGAAATTTGCAGAGGCGGGAGGTTTCACGTCTTGTTCCAGTAGTGCCACTTTGTTTTCCAAAGGTCGAGGCCCGTATACACTATCGGAAATATCTAAAAAGCGATACCGGTAGTGGCCGGCTTTTAATGGGGTGAAATCGAGCTGCGCGCGTAACCCATCAATGATTTGGTGCTTGGTTTCCACACCTTTAGATGTCTCTATAGTGTATCGAAGTCGGAACGGTGGTGAACCCGTAAAATCCAGATCAACAAGCAATCCAACAGGGTTGTTTGCGCATTTGTCGAAGATTTTCTCGGAGCGAACTGAGATCTCTGGCTCTGGAGGGTTATGCAGGTAACAGGACGAGGGCTCGAAGATCTCCCCTGAGCAGAACTGGCTAGAAACGTACTTCAGGCTATACCATCCTGGCTCTTTGATCATAGGCTTCTGGTCCACTGATTTGAGTGACAGCTGGCGGACTGTACGAGCAGAATCGTCCACGTTCCCCTGCCCATCAGTACCGAAGGAGTATATTAAAGAGAATGGCCCATCGTTTTCGTATCCATGGTCTGTGCTATGGAATTTGACGGGGAGTGGGTGACTTTCTCCACGTGCGACTTCGAGGAACTGTTGATCATTGCATCCAGAGAGAGATAGCTTGGGGATTTCATGAACAGAGAAGTGATGCCACTGAGCTAGAGATTTCGCGGATTGTCGATCAAGATCTTCTAGAACCATCGAATAATTCGCAACGTTGCCCGAGCCATCGTGTACCTCCTCGATCATGTAGAGCCAATCACCGCCAATGTTCAAAGACTCGTTAAGAGGTATTTCAATGATCTGACTTTGAGCCCAGGTGATATCTGGCTCCCGTCCATCGAACAACCGACCAAGCGACCTATGACCGAGAAGCGGAGTCCGTAAATGGTCCGGTTGGATGTTTTGAAATGAGAAGCCTCGATCATGATCGTTCACCTGCCTGCTATACTTTATTTTCAGGGGCGGAGTACCTTCAACGGCTAACACCAGATTCGAGAGCTCACCACGGCATTTATGCGTGTATGAGTTTTTGATTAGAGCGCGAGGGCAAGCAGTGACTATTGAATCCGAAGCTCGCACCCGGACCTCAAGCTTGGACTCATCAACGACACGCTGTAAACGATATATTCCGGTTTTCCGAATTGGTAGGAGGAGATCACGGTGTAACTCAGAAGACGATTGGGAGCGCCTCTTGTCTGCCTGCCGTTTCAATTGTTTCAGTTGTTTACTCTGAATCGTCACAATCTCACTGTCGCCATTGTTGAAGTCAAGGCGTAGCAGCTCTATCAATATAGGATCAGTTTGATTCACTCGGATGGGCAATTCAACAGCTGTTTTCTGAGCGTCCAGGCAAAGTGGTGCCAGCTCTGGGTTCAGGACGGCGGACCTACATACGCCTCAGTTTGGTAAAAAAAAATGTTGGAAGCGTATGGTGGGTAACCTTACCCTTCCGGAAGGATGTTGATTATTTGCTTTCCGAGAATGAGTGACGCATTATTTATAATGTCGCCAGGCTTAATGCTCTGCCCCGAGATTGAGAGTTCTCGATCATAAGCTAGTCTCATCATTCCAGATAGCCAAATGCCAACGGGAATCTGACGAACATCAGTGGATATCAACTCCGCTCATTTTGAGATAGCACCTACTGGAATGCGAAACATCAAGAAGATGTTAAAGGCGACGTGAACTAGGAGGAGCGCAAGCGTTGTCGGGAAGGCCCATTCCAACCAGGGAATGCGCAAAGCCTGAAGACCGAAGAGAAAGACACCATCTATAGAGGCCCATTTCAGGAAAAGCCAGGTAGAGTCCAAATCGTCAGAAGCTGTCCAGGCCTCGTAGAACCGCCACGCGTTGAGGGCGACATAGGCGGCCGCTACGTACAAGCGTTGCGTCGGCGGGTCGATTATGCTAGATGGGACGAGCGACGAACTCGCATCCTGATCGGCAGACGGTGCCTGCGAGACGACTTTTGAACGTGGAGCATTCCGTGATATGGGCCGTGAGGGGGATGGATTGTAGTCTCTTGTCTTCTGCGTCGTTTGAGGCGTCGATGGAAACGCGGAGCGAAGGCGGGGAGTGTCGCTCATGGCATGCTGTGGTCGCGGACTCTCAGCAGGCGATGATGTAGTTGGTGCAAACTGCCAACGGAGAGAACCGCCAACGATACGCTAAATGGTTGTAGAGGGGAGTTAAACAGAGACTAATATGTGCGGCTTGCTTGCGAGAGAATGCGCAGCTTGACCCAATTGTCGGTGTTGCGCTTTCTACTCTGCGATAGTTGTTAAGTCGAAGCCCGTCTGATGGCCGATATTTTTCTTTGACGCGCACATTCCTAATCGGGACTAGTCTTTAGGGAGATCATCACTACAGCCAGCCAGCATCCGAACCTGAGCTCCATGCATCTCAGACCAAGTACCAAAATCTCTTCTCACCAGCCGCTGAATCTTAGATGAAGACTTAGCGTCACCTAAAACCACACCAGAGCGTGTGAGAACCCAGCCTACGCGGTCGAAGTAAGCTCGTCTTATTCTAGCCAGTCTAACGTTATCCGTTTCATTTAAACAAACGTCCTCAGAAAGGCTAGGTTGAGTCTGACAGCTTTCAGCAAGCTCTTGAAGCAGCATATTGTTCCAATCCTTTCAAAACTGCTAGACAGCTCACTACTTCGTTCGTCGTACGAACCATGGGTGAACGCTTGAAACGCAGAAAGTTGAATGGTTCTGCGGAGCAAAGGGATGAGAGGATTGATTCTTATCGAGCTGCCTCGAAAGACGAGAAAGAGTCCTGGAATGGGTTCTGCGAGTTAGAATCGGAACCAGTATGTACATCTTGATTTATGTTGTCCCACCCATACTCATACTCAAAAGGCTCTCTTCAATGTGATGCTCCGGGAATTTGGAGTTAGAGGTGTCAAAGTTCAAGAGATTGTGTCATTGGATAATGAACTCTTGGCTTTCTTAAAGTAATGTTCTCTGAGCCTCAGGATACATGCTGTATACTGAGCACGCGCAAATCCGTACAGTAAGCCAGTTTACGGCGTCATATTTTTGTTCCGCTGGCAAGAAGATGATCCAGAGAAACAGGAAGCAAGTTGTCCTGAAGGACTTTGGTTTGCGAATCAAGTTCGTACTCCCAGCTCTATCTTCACGGTCTTGCTGTTGACTCACGGGCCATTGTCATGCCAGACAGCGAATAATGCCTGTGCTAGCGTTGCTCTCCTGAACATCGTCAACAACATCGAAGGCGCAGATCTCGGAGAGAATCTTCGGAGCTTCAAAGATTTTACCATGCCATTTACACCCGCACTGCGAGGAGACGCAATAAATAACTTTGAATTCATCAAACGGATACATAACTCGTTTGCTAGGTACATAATCATAAGCAGCTACGATTGTCAAGTGGATCTAACATTGCGCCTAGGAGAATGGATATGCTCAATTCCGACCTCCAGCTTAAATACGAGGCGGCATTCAAGCGCAATCGGTCGAAGAAAAGTAGCCATGAGGAGCATGAGGCTGATGCGGGATTCCATTTTATTGCCTTTGTTCCTGCCTTGGGGAAGGTTTGGAAGTTTGATGGGTTAGAACGCCAGCCCCAGGCCCTCGGTTCGTGCTGTGTAATGGAAGAACACGTGGCAATGTTGCTAATATAGACTATAGGTGTATTCGAGCCGGGAAACGATTGGCTAGACCTGGTAAAGCCGAACATAGAGGCCCGAATGGATAAATATGGGATCGAGTTCTCAATCCTGGGCCTTGTTCGAGATCCGCTGCCTGATCTTATCAACCGACTTGCAGTGAACATTAAACAGCTGCAGGCGATTAAGAGGGCTCTAAAGCCACAAAAGCCAGAACTGGTTTGTGACGAACCGTCGGCTATTGAAACCCTTGATGAGAACACCCTTTTGGGCCCCGATGAGTCTTACGGCGTGACCGAAGAAGCCTTCGACAAGGCAGTTTTGCCTGCTGGGGAAGCAGAGAAGTATTTAGAGTTTTCAGCAGATGAATTGTCAAAACATCGCACGGAACTGAGCAGGGCACAACTAAGCCTCCGAACGGCTATTCGAGAGGAACAGCAGTCGCGGCGGGCAGACGAAGAGTATGCCGAGGGGCGGAGATATGATTATGGACCAGCAATAAGAACTTGGCTACGATTTTTGGCCCGGAAGCGGATTATTGAAGACTTGATTCCCATATCCCAACAGCGATGGTAGAATTGAATATGGTCTTAGCTGCCCTGCCCTGAATGGAAGATGCCCTACTTACAGTTGTGCACGGAAGATCAATGAACGCACCTGAAAATCATGCAAAGCATACCAATTAGGGGAAGCTGTTTGTAGCCACAGAAGAAAGGTGGAAATTCCTCGTGACGTGCCGATTGGACGAGAGGTCCTTTTCGACGTAACCGAAAGTAGCAAGTTGCGAGGCTTCAAGATTGTTCAGGTCTAACTACGAAGATCTTCCAGGCGGCTTGTTCTACAACCCCGCGTTCAGCCGAGTCATCCGTGTCCTAAAAGCGCACTTCACAGTATTCGTAAAGCACGCCTTGCCCGACCATAATGGGTATTGTTATGGAGTAAAGAAGATCAGAGAATCGGAGGCTTGACCGACTCAAGACGTCACCGCCTGCTCTCCAAACCGACCGCTTCGTCTCAACTCGCTTCAACGTTGGCTTGCCTCTCTGCTCTTTTTTTTTTTTTTTTTTCCCTGGCCTAGATGCTACAGAGACCGTTGGAATTGCTTTCGTTTTTCCCTTACTCGCTCCTATTGCTAAATATCACCACACGCCTACTTTTCTGCCCTGCTTTGGGTCTCAGTTTGACATCCATATCTATTGCGTCTGGACGCCAAAGCTAGATCTGTCGAATCTTCCTACATATTTCACATATTTCCGTCCGCTCAAGCCTGCTGCAGCTGGTTCACAGCTATATCCCTAGACTCTCATTGTAACAGACTCTCGGAAGCACCAGAATAATCATGTCTTCCGCATCAACGCCCGACCTGCCTGAGAAGGCCCCAGATGAATCTTCAAAGCTGAAGACATTTCTGTCCATCCTTCGGAAGTATGTGTTCTTGAGCCAGCTGGCAAAACTCTGATTAATCCTGCCCTTGCGCTAACCGAGCCGCATTATCTGTTCAGATTCGTCGGGGTGAGCGATATTGCATCCGTGAGATTTTCGCTACCTGCACAGCTTCTGGAGCCAACTCCTAACCTGGGTAGGTTGCTTGATCCTTGGTATTGGTAGATGATGGTGGGTGTTGCAGAGTGTTGACCGGGCTTTGGTATCATTAGAATACTGGAATTACTTGGATAGACCGGAGACCTTCGCAAGGTCAGCAAAATTGCCTTGTCATCAACCTCCCAGATTCAGTTTCTGACTGGAAATCTACAGCATCGGCACATCAGAAGAACCATTGGGACGGATGCTGGAGGTTTTGCGATTCTGGTTTACCAAAGACCTGGTTTGCTGTTCTTCCTGGTTTTGAAGGAATGTGCTCTTTTTTGCTAACTGCCAACAGAAATACATTAAGGGTAAACCTTGCAAACCGTATAATTCAACCCTTGGGGAGTTTTTTAGGGTAAGCTCGCGGCATTGCGCTCCTCATACCCCACCGTTTCCAGCGCTGACCGCAATTTCAAACATTTAGTGTAGCTGGGAAGTAGATTCCACTCTTCCCGAATTGCCCGTGTCATCCAAAGAGAGGCCAGTAAATGGTGCATCAACCGCGAAAGGTGGCAATGGGAAACCGGCTAGGGTGTGCTTCTTGACCGAACAAACATCTCACCATCCACCAGTGTCCGCATTCTACATTGACTGTCCAGACACGGGAGTATCTGCTCGTGGATTCGATCAGATTAGTGCCAAATTCACTGGGACAAGCATTCGTGTTGCCCCTGGTCAGCATAATCTCGGAATCTTCATCAATATTAGCAAGAGGGACGACGAGGAGTATCAGTTGACGCATCCCGCTGCTCATCTCGGTGGCCTGTTGAGGGGAGCTTTGTCAATAAGTGTGGCAGACACATGTTATATTGTCTGCCCGAAAACAAGGATTAAGGTGATTCTGCAATACTTAGAGGAGGGTTGGATCAGCCGAGCTCAGAATAAGGTTGAGGGAGTCATTTTCCGGTACGATCCAGAAAAAGATACCATTACCAGGATAAAAGACGTCCAAGAAGGTGACGTCCTTGCCAAAGTATCAGGATCGTGGCACGGCAAAATGTACTACACTCTAGCAGGGACGAGTGAGCCTCGCCTTCTGATTGACATCGGGCCTCTTTTTCCTGTCGCGAAAACTTTGCCGCCGGTGGATACTCAGCTATCCAACGAATCTCGAAAATTCTGGTCAGGTGTGACCGAGGCAATATTAGACAAGAGATACAGCCAAGCCACCAAGCTGAAAATGGAAATCGAGGACCGGCAACGGCAGAAGGCTGCGGAACGTCAAGAAAAGAACGAGGAGTGGAAGCCGCGCTTCTTCACCGGGACTGTCACGCCTTTGGGCAAACCGGCCTTGAGCGAGGAAGGCGTGAAAGCCCTCGAGGGTATTCGAACTCAACAGTACCATTTAGATGAAAGCGAGATCAAAGGCGCCTAGTCCGGATTTTCAACTGGAGTATATTTACTGAGTCCTTCATATGGGCCCGATCTTTGCGCACTATGAGAGGTGCCATGATAATCGGTGTGGTTTTGACTTAGACCGCTTACGTTCTCACCTTCTTTTGGCATTGCCTTTTCTTAGGGCCGTACGTAGTAGGCTTATGCTGTATCTATAAGGCCTAAGGCCTTTTTTCAATTTTAGATATCGGTTGTTGTCACAAGTGGCAGGCCCTCTTTTGTACTCAAATACACCTTGGCTATGTTTCCGCCAATACTGTCGAACCCTGCAATGTACGAACTATAATCATGACGGAGGATTCATCTAACCTGACGCGCAGCGTCTTTTAACTGCTGCGCTGCAAATACCAACTGGAGAAACATGAACGAGAAATGGTTGAAATAAAGAATCACCACAATGGTATAGCCCTATACCCGATTACAAACTCCAACACATACTGCGCCACCGTCATGCTGAATATAAACAGACACAAAGAAAGGGTAAAAAAACCCGAGTAGTTTGCATTCCACGGCATGCCGTCAGAGAAGATCTTAGGCAGTTGCCGTGTTTATAACTTTGTTGAACCCACCAGCCACGATTTTAGCTATCTCCTCATTCTTATGAGGAAGAAGAGACAGTGTGTATGCAACATCATTCCACTGCCGTTCCGTTTCGCATCTTGGTAACCGAGCGGCTAGTTTCTCCGCTAACTGGCGGGCATGTTTTTCCTGTAAGGCAATGCATGTTAGTTTCATGTTCCTGCTTGGAAGAGCTTTATGTTCTCAAGAACAGAAATAAACTTACCTTTTCAATAAAACCAATCAGGAACTTGACAATGCGCCTAAGTGCTCCTTCTTCTAGATTGCGCTCTGCACTTAGAAGACTGAACATATCAACGAAGTGGTTATAAACAGCATTGTCCTTGCCGGCCAATTCTGTAAAGAACATGCGGGACAAATCAGCTATTCTCTTGTCATCGTCTTCCAAGCATTTCGCCATTTCACCCAACTGTCCCTTGACCTTGACTTGACCAGCTAGGATGAGGAACGTGAGAGTCATCAGGCAAGTACGCTTGACGGAAGCGTCGTCGTCGTTGAGACGCCGGTAGAGGAAATCCGTGTTTTCGTCAATCAAATGATTGAAGCACACGGCCATGTCACCAAGAGCAATAACTGCATTACTCCGTACAATAGGGTCTTCGGAGCGTTCCATGATGGTGATCAAGAGAGGAAGGTTCTTTTCGCAGTATTCAGCGGAGACACACATCAGCTTGGCCATGCATATGGTTGCGGCAGCTTGAAGGTTACGGTCAGAATAAGTATTGTTGTTGGCGCAGATCTCTGCAACCAATGGTCCAAAATTTGACAGCAGTGAGTTTGCACCATACAGGAGTTCCCGTTCACGAATATGTGCTATTGCTTCCGTGAAATCATCTTCAGTTGTGCCGCCGATAAGGTCTAACTCATCATTCTCGCCAGGCTCGTCAATTTTTTGAACTGCCATGTTATGTGGTTTGTTCTTCTCTTGCTCTGCCTTGCGACGTTTGAAGTCAAGCTCACACAACTCTAAATGGACAATCTGTTTGATCGCAATATGACCCACGATAAATAAAAGCTGAGACAAGGCAGCTGACGAAGTCTTCTGCCCTGAGACAGATTTTTCAGTAGAAGCTGTGCCAGGGCGCTGGCCGTCTTCATTATCGGAGCTTCTTGAAGATGGCGGCCGTGTTTGTGGCTGGAATACGGACCTTGTTTTCCGCTTAACAATATCAGAACAAAGAACATCTGGATGTTTGGACAGAGCATAGATGGCGCTGATAGCTTGCTCTGCTACCCCGTACCACTCTTTACTATCCGAGACGGTTTCGACCATGGCCGCAAGCTTCGTCAGAACTGGGTGGTCGTTCGTGAGCTTGGAGATTCCAGACTCCTTCGACTTAGCCTGGCGGCCAGGAATCATTCGCCTGAGTGCAATGCATGTATATTTTGCGAGGATCAGGTCCGATCTGCCAAGGCTTCCAAGGCCGATCCTGAGCATTATCTCAATCTCTTTAATGACAATTTCTGGATCGGCTAGAGCAATCATGCCTAGAACGATGATGGCCCCCCGGCGCTGGGTCCTGGAGATTTCTTTCTTCTGCACGCCGTAAACTTGCCAAAGTTTAGCAATCACAGCATCAGATATATGGCCCGCCCTCATCATAGTGCTAAGTAGTTGTTCAAGACATGTGAGTTCAGCGGGAGTCGCGCCAAATGTGAGACTAAGCATATTCCTGGCAATATAATTCGCAGCATCATTAGGACTAAACGTGTCTGGCGCTTCAAAGAAGAGTCCTTTATAGCAATCGATCAAGTGAGTTTGGACTCCTTTTCCTTCGTCACTGTTGCCTTTGGTCCAAATGAGTCTCAGCATTCGCCGAATACCAGTGCGAGCAGTCTCCACTTTGTAAGCGTCCAACATGACAAAAAAATCCATTGCCTCAATAGCCTCACTTTTATTCTTTGAAGAAAGGAGCTGAGTCACAATATTAGATGCCGCGTGGAGAACCTCAATAAAACGTATTGCTTCGTTGTAATACTTTCTAGTCAGTTGCAATCGAGTAAGCAACTCCGACGTAGCGGCTTGTTCAGCGGCTTTTTTAATCGCTATCGTCTTCTCCTCTTCTGACATACGTGGCGCCTTTGACGGTGACTCGTCCGGTAATTGCGTGGCATCATCCAGCAGTTCACTGTCGATATGCGAAGCGTCCGCAGAATCGAATCCCGGCGTCTCTGGAGGTCTCAGCGCATTGAGTTCAGCATCGACGGCATCAAGGCGCTCTGTCCATTCCTTCAAGGAGAGCTGCCCGCCATGCATGACGCTAAAAGGGTGTGTTGAGACTAATTTAGCGATTAACTTGATCGCATTCCGTCGTACATTGCTACTCTTGTCCTCCAAACTTCTGGCCGCCAGCTCTGCAGCTGCTTGTCGACGTTTCGGGAATTTCTGTTCTAAATCGCAAATCCTCATGTAGACTTGGATAGCTCGGCAACGGCAGTACGGGTTGATATCGAGAAAGCGCTCCTCAAGAACATCGAAGAACGCGTTGATTTGTGATTTGTAGTTGTCAGTTCGCTCTTCCTGTTTGCTGAGGTCGGCTATAAGGTTTCCGCATACTTCTATTACGGCGCACCGCAGAGTATATGACTAGAGGGAAGAGTTAGGTAACTCTTCGAAGAATAGGTAACGGTGCAGGCATATTACCTCACTATCGAGCTGTTTCGCTAAAAGCGTCATTTGCTTAATAACCAGCCTGGGGGCCAGTTCTGAAAGCTTTATGATGAAGGCGGAGACTGATTTTGGCCCTCTGGTGTCGTTCGAGTTGAATTCTTTGTTTCCAAGTTCCCTGGCGATCCATTAGTGAATGAAAATGGCAGAGATTGCGTACGGCCGGAGTACTTTAGAATCTCATCGGATAACTGCGGGTAATCATATTGCTCCGCGAGGATATGTAGAAACTCTGCCATGGGCTCTGACAGGTGTTCGAAGTATGTCAAGCTCTGCACAATTGATGTCTGAGCGCCTGGATGGAGAGTTAGGTTTGAAGTCCTAAGGCCCTTTCCGCCAAAGACTTACCAAAACCATGACCGTGATGCTTCACCGCAATACAAAGGACTTTGAATGCGTGCATCCGAATCGCCATACTCTTCACTCTCTGTTCGTTCTCTAAAATGAGGTAACTTGAGCGGGTAAACAGGTTGATAAAAGTGTCACGGTCCGATGTAGTCAGAAAGATTTTGCTGAGTTTCAGCTTCATGACTTTGCACATGGTTTCCATTGCAACCTGAATCTGGGCTGTTCCATCCCAGTTGCTATCCTTGGTAGATTTAGGTCTCCCTGACTTACCCGTTCCTCGCCGGACGGGCACGGCTTCTGCTGGCTTTTCGGCTGCCTTCAACTCGACAGCGGACAGCGCCCATTGAAGGATAAAACCATACATCTCCAGAAGTTCCTTATGGGGTTGGATATTATCTTGCTCATCGGATTCGAGATCTCCATGAATAATATCCGCTTCAACCGATAATCCAGAAACTATCAGGTCGAGAAGTTTACTCAGAGACTTTGTCGGCAGAAAGTTGGAGTATCTGTAATGATTCAAAAGTTCAGAATTGGGACCAAATGGGCCAACAAGGGGCTCGGGGTTGGGGGCGAAGGCGCACTTTAGAAGAAACTGCAACGAGTCAAACGAAGATGCTCTGGCCAGCCCCTCTGGGTTCTCAGCCACAGCATCCACGATGGAGTTCAAGACATTGTCGATGACTGTGCTGGGCAGCTGCTCAGGCTCGGTTTCGAAAACCAGCAGCTCCGTGTCGGCTTCAGGAGTCGGCACGGAGTTTGGGTCGCTCAAATAATACTTGAGAGATTCATTGATATCAAACTGAATCCTCTCCTCCATATTGGAGAGGGCGAGGGAGGACCTCGAAGAACTATCTGCGAGGAGATGTGCTGCTTTACGGCGACAAGTCGTGGGATGAGAGTCGAGGGCGGGAAAGTCGATGTTGGTGGTGGGTGGGCTGTCGGGTCGATTTGTTTGTATCTTTCCACTTTAGTCGCCGTTTTCCCGCCGACCAGATTCGCCGCCGTAAGTCATGTGAACGAAACATGATAATGATTAGTCTTTCCTCCAGATGGAGGCTTCCCTGTATTTAGTCCTATCATTATTGTCAAAGTAGGAAATTTGTCTTCTTTAGTGGAACCAAAGCCCTTACAATCATTCGTCCATTATCGTCCCTTCTGCCACTTACAGCCGAAGAGCTTCTCACCGCGCCCACGCGCGAAATACACTTGTATTTCAGTGATTGCCGTAACCAAACTTGCTTATCGGGATAAATAAACAACACTAACCTATACTGCTTTCAGACATTTTACACGCTGCTGTAAAGAATATTGTCAAGATCCCGCGCTTCCAAAGTCATTCTGCAATGGAATCTCCAGCGAACCCTCTCTAAACCCCATACGTGCCTTCTGACCCTTCTTCTAATTGCGAGCGACACAGATCTTAATATTCTATTTGATTTCTCTTCATAACAGACTTTTCCCCTCCCTTCCATACAGCGGCGAAACCCATCGAGTGCAATCCGGCCGCTGTGATTCTCCTCCCACCCACCTGCTTCCTCCGCCGAGGCCATGTCTATGCTCGACGCGCCCTCCACAAGCATGCCCGATCTCCAACGCACCCAGACCATATCACAGCCGTTGAAATATGATCGGAAACCTAGAACAGCAGCTAATTATGGTCAACAACTAGAAAATCCTGACCAGGAGCATGATCATGAAAAGGATGAGCAGGAGGAGGAGGAGGAGGTTGATGAGGCTGTATTGGAGGATATGAAAAAGCTCGAAGACAACTTTCCAGGGATTTCAGATCGCTTCCGTTTGGTAAATAGGATTGGTGAAGGTATTGTCTGCAATGCACCTTCATTTACCATATGGCACGCCCGGAACGCCTGGAACGCCTGACTAAACTTATAATCTGGTTGCTAGGCACTTTCTCTACTGTATACAAGGCCGAAGATCTCCTATACGACCACTACCGAAACGACTGGGATGTATTTCAAGATACTCCAAGCAATGAATGGACAAATTCGCCGTCAAAACGACGTCGAGTCGAAGACGAGAACGGGAATACCATACCCATTAGGCGAACGAAACCACGATATGTTGCGCTGAAAAAGATATACGTCACCAGCAGCCCACTGCGCATACAGAATGAACTCGAACTACTACATGATCTCCGGGGATGCCGATCAGTTTGCCCTCTGATAACTGCATTCCGTCATCACGATCAAGTGGTCGCCGTTTTGCCCTTCTTCCCGCATACAGACTTTCGACTTCAGTACAGAACGTTTATGGTGGCTGATATGCGCCATTACTTTCGATCATTGTTCACTGCATTACACTCGGTTCATAAGCACAATATACTGCACCGCGATATCAAGCCAACCAACTTTTTGTACAATCCGGACTTGCGGGAAGGCGTTTTGGTGGACTTCGGTTTAGCAGAGCGCGAAGGCTCTGAGTATACCGGGACATGTCTCTGCACAAGCACGAGCCATATGCGTCGCGCGCGATACACCCAGAGTTACCACTATACCCACTGTGCCTCTTCCGGCCTCGCTGTAGGCTATCCGAAAAGTGACTCTCGGCCGTCAAAGCGTGCCAATCGTGCCGGGACGCGAGGGTTTCGTGCACCTGAGGTCCTGTTCAAGTGCACCTCGCAAACAACCAAAATAGACATGTGGTCTGCCGGCGTGATTCTACTAACATTACTTGGCCGTCGGTTTCCATTCTTCAACTCAGCCGACGATGTCGACGCACTGATAGAAATGGCGAGCATATTCGGCACCCGCCGCATGAAAAATGCCGCTGCCATGCACGGACAGATATTTGAAACCAATATTCCGACCATTGGAGAAAAAGGTTATAGCTGGGAAAAGCTTGTGAAATGGTCTAGCTGTGTAGAGGAGCTGACAGAGAGCGAGAAACAAGCTACCCGACTGTTAGCAGGATTGATGGAACTGGATCCATCCAAACGTCTAAGTGCTAAAGAGGCTATGCAGCACGAATTTTTTACTAACCCTATTGATCATGATGTTGAATGGGGGGGCCCCGAAGACAGCGCAGATAGCGGTAGGGAAGATGAAGGCGACAAAGGTGGAGACGACGATGGTGACGACGATGAAGTGGATATGGTATAGATCTCTTAATGATAATGCAAAGCAATGGTGTCTTATACGAACAGCCTTTTTGTACCGATGGACACGAGCCAGTGTTTAATGGAGGAATGGCGATAGAGCATATCGCTAGACGATTCATGCGTAGTGAGAGGTATTTACAACTGGTTAAGTGAAATTTTATATCCGTACCTGGCAGACGTCGGCTTGATGGGGCAGCTCTCGATTGCCCACTTTAGCTGACCTGGCTGAAATCTCTATGCCCGGTTTGCGTAGTATGACCCTTTGCACCCTGCTGTCCGACGAGTATAGCACCACAGTCGTTACAATGGAGGCGGAACGCAGCCACGTCAGTATAATAATTCCTCTCCTGTAAAAGCTTGCAAACGGCCAACGCTTTCTCGAGCGCCAGTGAATCCGATGCATTGAACACGGTAGTGTCAAACTCCGGCGGGACATTCTCTCCAGGCGACAAAGTAATGGTGTCATAATGAATGCCAGAATAGACCAAGAAGCATCGCCTACTCTGACCCTCGTTAAAACGGTCTACACGGAGATTTCCAAGATCAATAGAGCAGATCTCAACATCAAAATGCTTGCTCAATATGCTTATTTCGATTGCACCACCCCACGATGTCTCATTCTTGATCCAACGACAATAGTCATCCGGTGACTGCTCCAGAACTGCGGAGGAGTATTCGTCGGGGTTGTTCTGGATCGTTTCGGCCACTGCCGATCGAAGTTCAATCATGGTGTCCTCGCCTGGCAGGAGTGCAGTGCTTATTGCGCGAAACAGGCACGAGTTGTCATCGGGCATGACACGTAGAACGAATAGACCACCATGCTCCGGCGAGGGGACTTTTGGTGTATCCTCGGCAACGGGATTTTGTTTGCGTGATAAAGAGAGTTTCGGAGATGATTGCCCGGCATAAGAGGAAGTGTCTCCCTTCTTTCCTGACGGTCCAGTTGGTCCATCTTTGGCCGAGATAATGAGTTGCTCCCGGTCCAACTGAATCCCAAGCTCGACAAGTTTCTGGTCTGTTTCTGCATGTTCCAATGATATCGGTTTCGGCGGATAGCCGTACTTCACTTCATAGGCAGTCAATCCTGTCTTCTCAATGATCGCGTTTCGGATGTCTCCAACTGTTGCGTCCTCGGCAAGGGTAATAGCAAATTGCCCAGAGGGACCTCGTATTCGTATTCTCATTTTGACAGAACCGCGCAAGTATAAGTGAGCACGGAGATGAAGGATAAAGGAACGATTGATGAAACTACCGCGCCACGGCGGAAGATCAGTGGCGCAGGTCGGATGGTGGGGCAGAAGGTGCCAACATTTGCCAGTTGTGAGAATCCAGAGCTAAGAGTTCTGGGATAGCTTACAGCCTAGTCGCCCTTGGACGTTGAGTGCCGGCCGGCGCTATCGGGTCATCAGGGTGCCTGGCGTGTTCCAATGAGTGGAAGGGCCCAAGCTTGCGAGCTTTTGCTTGTAAACAAGTAGCTGAGGGTGATAAGAGTGGGAGTGCGGGGAATTTCCAGCTATTCTCCGCATTTGGCTATGGCCATCCGCAGAGACCTCTCCGTCACACAGCTGCTGCCAGGGTCACCAATCTGTCTGCTTTGATGCCAGGGAATTGATGACCCTGGAGGACCCGTTGAGGGAAAGCCCAGGATCTGAGTACCAAACTGACCCAAGTAATCTGCACCAAAAGTCATTCAAGGTCATCCCTACATAATGAACATACCTGAGACAAAGGGATTAGGAAATGAGTTCACCAAGCACCATTCTTCTTTAAAGGCCACTCATCTAGAACACCTATATTTACTGAGACCTGAACTCTACTAAGCGCTAGACTGCAGAAGTATGAAGGGCACTATGAGGGTATCCACTGCTATACATGTTGGCGGTATCATGCAGGGGTCCACGCAGGGAGTATTGTATCCTACTACTATTTACCTTGCCCTTAGCACGAATCAACAGCAAGAGCATGGCAAATTATATCTAGTTCTGTTGGCTGAGCAGTTCTTCCTCAGTTATTGTACAAACTAGAGAGCGTAAGCATACGGTACAAATACAGCTGGTACCTTACAGTATCGAATTTAGACCTTAGTCAGCATACTCACTGGAAAGAACCTCTGCCTGTTGCTGTTGCGTGCTTCTGGACGTTCGGATACTCTTCAAGTAAAAAGAATCAATTGAAAAGACACTACCAGCACTTCCAACGGTTCCTCTCTGACTTGCGCTGCTGTCTCCGTGCTCGTGGTGGCCAATACGATGGAGAAAGCCTCCGAACCGTCGCAAGCGCAGCCAACTCCTGAGGAGCCCGTCCAGTCGATTGAGGACGATGGCAAGCAGAACGGTGTCACCAGTACCGTCACTGAGGAACAATGGAAACGTATGATGGATGTTGTCCTTGCGATCTATGAGGTTCGAGAAGCAGAGTAAGTGGTTGTCAGATTGATCGCGCGACAGCCCAAAGGGCGATTGCTCCTGGGTCGTGCCGTCGCAAAAACAAACCTGTGCTGACACCTTTCATCTCTCAGTGGCCATGACCCGTCGAGACTTTTCCATCGCAGCGTCAACAAGCGTAATGTTCCCGATTATTACGATATCATCAAGGAGCCGATGGCGCTTAGTATCCTGAAGCAGAAGATCAACAAGCGGGAGTACAAAAGCGTCTCTGAGTTCGTGCGGGATTGCGCCCTGGTAAGCTAGCAGTCTAGAACATTATCATGCTCGTCGCTGTCACGATGTGTGTCTGACATCACCTCCGATACAGATCCCTCACAATGCGCAAACCTACAACCGGCCGAATTCCCAGGCATACGAGGATTCGCTCGTGATCAAGGATGCCTTTATTACCGAACTTCAGAAATTAGTTCAAGCGGGAATTATCACTGCCGAGGAAGCGGAACTTCCAGATCTTGGTGAAATTCCGGAGCCAGATCCCCTACCGGAGGAAGATGATGACGAGGACGAAGATGATGACGATGATGACGATGATGAGGACTCCGACGACGAAGGCCGCAGGAGAAAGAAGCGCGGCCCTCGCCCGGGGTTCAAACGAGACGGTGCAAAAGATGATACGAGTAAATCTGCGGATCCTGAGCAGAGAAAAAAGCGAGGCCGCCCTCCGCGCGTTGATACCCCGATGGAAGCAAGAATTAAAGCAGTCCTAAAGGGGATCCGGAAACTTAAAGGCCCCGGTAATCAACTCAAAGTTCGACATTTTGAGCGGCTACCTGACAAAGGTGTGTATCCGGATTACTATGTCGAAATCAAAGATCCTATTGCGATTGATATCATCAAGCGAAAGTCGAAGCGGAAGAAGTACAATTCAGTAGACCACTTCATGAAGGATATGGATCTAATGTTCAACAATGCGAAAACCTACAATCAACCAGAGAGTCAAATCTACAAGGACGCGGTGGACCTTCAAATGGAGGCAAGAAGGCTTGCAGATCTAGAGAAGAAGAAACCAGACAGCGATTATCTAATGGAAGACGGCCGTCTACCGCTTCCGGATGGCATTCTTCATAAGGGCGAGCTGTGGAAGGTTGGGGACTGGGTGCATATCCAGAACCCCAACGATGTGACCAAGCCAATCGTGGCGCAAATATACCGGACTTGGCAGGACTCTGAGGGCGAGAAATGGATCAATGCCTGCTGGTACTATCGCCCGGAGCAGACTGTCCACCATTTCGAAAAGCACTTCTACCCTAACGAGGTGGTTAAGACTGGTCAATATCGTGATCATCGGATCGACGAGATAGTTGACCGGTGCTTCGTGATGTTCTTCACGCGGTATAACCGTGGAAGGCCCAGAGACTTCCCTCTCGACAAGGAGATCTACGTGTGCGAGGCTCGGTACAATGAGGAAAAACATAAACTCAACAAGATCAAAACCTGGGCCAGTTGCCTTCCCGACGAAGTACGAGAGAAGGATTATGAGATGGATTTATATGATGTTCCTCGCAGAATAAAGAAGATACCCAGTCCGATCAAGCATCTGCTCAAAAGTGATGCAAAAGAGACAGACGACCTACCAAAACCATCCTGGGGGGCAGAAAATGCACCGCCAGTGGTAGGTGCAGTTCATTGTCGTCCGCGCGATGAAAATGTAAGTCATATTTCATTCATTTTTGCTTTACTGCTTAGCTTGCTCTGACATTATTCTGCAGGAATCACCGCCTCCGGAGCCCACTCCATCACCACCTCCTCCGGCCATTCCTCCATCGGCTCTCCCGTCAGTTCCTCGACAAGCGTCAATGAGCCAAGCACCCACGCAGCCCGTTATGAACAGCCCGGCCGCACTTCTGGCCGCAGCAAGTCCTGTTCCGGTGCGTTCTCCGGCCGCGCATGTCGGACCTGCTCACCATTCGCCAGCCCCAGCTCCTCCAATTCCATATCACCAGCCTCAGGCTCCCTACCAGACAGCCATACAGCAGAGACGTTCTAGTGGATTTGTGACTCAGAACATTATACCAGGTACTTATCAAGGGCCAACCCCTCCTCTTCCATATGCCGTCCCTCAGGGTACACATTATACACCATATCAAATAAGCCGTGCGCAAGGAGCACCAACTATGTACAATTCCAACGCTCCCCGGCCAGTTGAAGTGTTTCACTTAAGTGACACCGCAAATGCGGCCATTCCAGCGGACATCCGCGAGCAATTCCACTGTGATGACCAAGGTCATGTGCTTTTCTTCTCTTGCGCACCTCTGGATATCGGGTCGGCAGTTCAGCAAAAACTAGGGCACTCGCTAAAATATCTCGCCGCCAAGGAAGAACGCCGAAAACTCGTTGAGGCTAAGAAGCGCAAAGAGAGTTCTGAACAAAAGGAACGCGAGCGAGCCAGTAAACGGCAGTGTGCTGATAAGCAAACAGCTCTCGCGGCGCAGGTAGAAGCCGTAGCAGAAAAGGCTGTTGAAATTATGACAAACGAGATCGTTAAAGGCACGGATAAGATATATGAGGCATTGTATCAGGACCAAGCCGAGACTGCTCGGGAAGCGGATACAAAGGCTCGTGAGGAACGAATTTCGAAAGCTCGTGCCATCCAAGCAAAGACAGCACAGATCCAGGGGAAGTCAACCAAGCCAACATTCGTCAGTCTTAAAGGGAGTGGGATGTACTTGGACGAGATTGACCCTGCTGCATAATCGCGCGGCTCTTCGCCCTCATAGGCTTCAAGCCACCCGCGGTTTATTCGGCTTCTGTTAGCGGGGGTATTATCTTTGCTGTTCACTCGGTTTGGCGCATGGCGGAAGGGGTGTTCAAGGTTTGAATCAGTCCGACACTAGAAAACATTCATTAGTCTCACCTATATTCCCTTCGTGTATAATAGCGTCAATCTATTGTCTTAACGCAGTCTGTAGCTTTAGAGCCATCAAACATATTTTCTTGCCGCTGGACGGAGATGGGCTAGGTTGGGGCTAACTACGGCATCGGTGCTCGAGGCGTGAAGAGCGTGCAGCGTTTGATTAAAATGATAATATCCTTGATTGAAGTTATCATATACCAAAAACGAATCAACAACCTCCATGGATCACGATAGTCAATTTATCAAATTGTCTGACATTAACCACTGCGCAATGCCTCCGCCTAACCATTCCTTTTCAAGCTGTAAATTGTAGCGCAAACTATAGACTCATGAATGTGTCTAATTATTTATTGCAGGTCTTGGTCCAACCGTCAGGGCTGATCAAGTAGATTTTGCACGCTGCTTGCATGTGAGGTGACCCATCGCCTTCTTCGGTACCATCCATACACTGGAATTTAAGGAGAGATCATAAATGAAACATCAATCGTTGACTCATGAGTTGCGTACATACAAACTGAAACCCAAAAATAGAGAAGAGCATGTACAGTAACAATGCAAAGAGGGAAAGGGCCAGATCGTAGGGCACGAATGGGAATAAAAGCAGGTTCATAGTTGTGACAGGTCAGATGGCAACAAGATAAAAGGAAAATTATTTTCAGCCTTGATCAACCATGAGAGATATTGACAAAAAAAAAGAGATGATAGGAGAGAAGATGCCCGGTTAAATGCAGAGACAAAACCCGTTTTTGGAAACCCAGCATAGCAAGCATCTTACCATCCATCTGGAACGCCTTTTAACTGAAATAAACGCCATGATTTGTCTAGTCGGCGGTGATGGTACGCGAAGTTGCGAATATGATGATAGGAACGGAGGGTAGGTGCGATATAAAGTGGCACCGTGTTTCGAACTCAGAAATCGCTTAAACCGTTCTATGCAAAATTTCCCTCCGATTGCAAGTATAGCGGATGATGATTCTTTGTGGATAGATGTTATGATAGACGTTGAGGTGGAACCGAAAATGATATCCTCTTATGGTGTAATCCGTGCTGAGTTCTGTGCCTTATCCAGAACTAGAAGATGACTCGCCGCTCTCATACTTGTAAGCTAGACGACTTTCCAGTCGGCGTAGTATCTTCGTTGCTGTTTCGTTTACTGCTGTCTTCTTCCTCCATAGAAAAAACAAGATCGCCCTCACCCTGCTCCTGTTCTTCTTCAATTTTGCTGGTGCTAACGGGAGATGGCACAGTGCGGTCGAGGCGGCTGCTTGCACTAATTGACGGAGTATGACGAGTCGAAGGTGGATGGAGTGATAGACCGCTAAGCTGCTGGGATATCATGGAGGCTGACGAGGTCCGTGGTGGACTGCCGATAGGGCCGAGACTGGGGCTACCACCAAATTGCAAGGATGACTCCCGTAAAGGAGAGCCAATATGCGTAAGCGATCCATGATGAGCCTCTTCCTCTTTCTTTTGCTGTCGCTGCTTGGCGAACAGCGCCCCAAATCGAGACGGACTGGAGGCAAGAGGAGAACTAACTTTCGAAAAGCTGGTGCTCATACCCAAACCGCTGAGGTCGCGGTGGCTAGAGCTTAGCTCATTGTCCGTGCGAGATAAACGGCGGAGCCTTTCCTGAGGCGTTAGGACATCGTCGTGTAGGTTCATGGGCAGATAATCCTCTTCCATTGGGAAGTTGCTCTCCTCCCAATCATCCATAACATTGGGTCGAGGAACACTTGCAGATAGCATTCGCGGTTTCAGAGGTCGTTGAGAGTGTAGGAATCGCGGCCCAATTCCGTCCTCAAGCGTACCAGGGGGCGACGAACCGATGAAAGGGGACGATGGCTTCTTCAGGTCAGCACCCCAGGGATCGCGGAAAGTTCGAGGCGGATTCGTTCTCTGCGCAGGAGGGGAGGCTAGATCTAATCCAAATCTGGACGGCACCGAAGCGGCGACGGGTCCATAACGAGCGGCATGGGAGATTCCTTGACTATCGAACGAGGCAGGAAGGGGCGCATCAAGGGCAGTGAGATACTGATTGTGATTTGGAGACATGGGAAATCGTAGTTCCTCAACAGGCGAGCCGTACTTGGAGCCGGCATCAGAAGCTAGCCCCGTGTCGATTGAGGGTATGGTGTCATAAGGTTGCGGCTGCTGCTGAGGATGAAGGGCGGCAAACTCTTCTTGCGAAGGAAGCTGGGAGACATATCTAGGGTCATGACCATTCATCCGTTGCTGCGAGAGTACGGAATTGGTCAGTGCGGAGTCTTGGTTGACATATGCCTGAGGATTGACCCGGCCGCCGAGATTAAGATGACTGCTACCCATTCCCATTCCCATTCCCCCGCCACTGGGCCTGTTCACTCGTCGGCCATCAGGCAAAATATGAGCAAGGGCACACTTTGCCCCAAATTTGCAATTGCCCTATTCCCGCAGAGACCGAACACAGTCAGCGATACAACTCATCAAGCCGGAAACTCGCGGAGACCGAAAGCACATACCTTAGTAAAGTATTTGCAGGGCGCATACTCGATCGCGGCATCTGTAGAGTGGAGAAAAGGGCAAGCAGGTCCAGCCTGACAGGCTCCTTGACGGAAGAACTTGCACGGCACATGCTTCGTGTCTGCTCACAGGCAGTGATGAGTTAGCTCAAGTCACAGCAAAAAAGTGGTGGGAAGTTAAATGAGAAGTAATGCCGCATCTGTAGATTTCTAAAAGGCGGGACAAGTAATGAGATCTTACTGCTTTGATTTGGAGGACTCCGGGCAGCCATGTCGTAGCCCGAGGGATTGCGCGAATGACCGTTCTGGAGATGCTGAGGTCCTGAGGGAACCGGTAGGGGTGCGCGACCTTTCATATCCGTCAAGAGCCGGTTCCGAGAGCGAGTAGTGTGGTCAGTGGAAGGTTGAGTCGGAAGATCGCGAGAAGCCGACATCTGCATTTCCATGCGTACGGAGAGGCAATTGACGCAAAAATTGGAGGGGTTTATCGGACGGAGGCGACCTGCGAGTGGGGGACCGTTGGCGGTGTGCGTTCTACTGTCAAGGCCCGATCGAGGTCCGTGATGAACTGTTAACACAACCGAGACAGTTAATATAATAACAGAGGTTAGGACGACGGTAAAAGCCTATTCGCACAGCTGGTGATCTGTGGATGAGACTCGATTCACTACCGTAGATGTTGATTGATGCTTACTTCGGGCTCGTGTTATCCGCCTCTCAATACTTCAATTCGACGAGAAATGGGACCGGGACTTTGAGCCGGCGCGATCACAAGTATAGCAATTAGAGCCCCGACGCCAAACTTTTTCTGAACGGGAATCGTCAGATGAACGTTGGGGATGACAGCCATTAAGGCAATAAATCTTGCCCGACATGACGCCACCCAAGTGTTCATCTGGCGACATCATGCGCCCCTGCTTCGACCTGCTCAGCGAAGCCAGGTACAGCTGGGTCTTGGAGTCGGCTGCAGACTCCCATATCCCAACTGAGCTGTTTCTTGCACTTCCAGGGGTATACAAGCAAAGTAGCCGCAGGCCCTCGACTACTGCAGCCGTCAAATCAGCTCAAGACCATGATCTGCCTAGCTTGACAAGAGGCCGCCGATCGCAGGTTATCTGTCCTCATTAAGTGTAACCTGCTCCCCACACTTTCTTCATGCTTGCGGAACTCTGCGCAAGGAGCAACATGTCGGTTAAACAATAATCTGATTGCCATTGCGCACATTATAACTCCTTTCTGACCTGTGAAACATACGAGTTGGAAGACATCAAGTCTAGCCCCGCACATAAAGACATAAATGACCATTTTGCTGCTACATAGGAGTCCCCTCCAGACCCAAATTCTCCTGCAAAGGGCGTCAGCACAAGGATACGTATCATTCACAAAAGCGCCCTCATACCCAAAGTTCCTCTCGCGTCATACCTTCCGGAAGCGTTTCAGAACACTTGCGCCAGAGGTCGCGGCATATCTTAGCCCGAACGCTTTCCTGGTTCTGCCATATCTTCCAGTCCTTTCTCATCTTTTCCTTCTCTTGAGGGGACACCTCAGCCGAGGCATCGCCACACACCTTGATCAAACGAGCAGCAAGTGATTCCTTCTCTTTCTCGAGCTTCATGATCTCAGTGCGAAGTTCGGAGAGCAGAGGCATTGCGTTGAGAGAGTTCAGCTCCCCTTGTACCCTCTTCTCGTTCTCCTTGAGACTGGAGAGTTGTTCCTGTAGACTTACAATCTCTTCGTCCATGGCAGCTATCACATCGTGGCCGGCTTCGTTAATTTCTTCCTGCAACGCATGGTAGACCGTTTGTTTTCCTAGGCATCGAGACAGGTTACTTTTCGCTCGTCACTCGTTATTGTGGAAGAGCTCACCAGCTACACGGCACTCGATCTCCTTCTTCTGGTGTAGCTCACGTAGAGCTTTTATTGCATAAGCTGCATACACTCTTATGTTAGCACATGAGCCGCAACAACAAAGGAATACTTGCTTTTGGTGACCCTGTTATGCAGATTTGTCGAGATGTCGAGAGCCGAATAAGGACGACTATCCCTCAACCATTACCTCTGTTACGCGAACACAAGTTCAGGAAAGACTTTACTTCTGTTTCACTGTTTTCAAAACCAGGATAAGTATGCAAGTTTGTATGAGGGCTGACTTGAGAGAATCAGAAATAATACTTACTCAGATAATCGAGGATCAGTGCAGAGCCCTCGAGGGAAGCTTAACGGAAGTTAGTCTTCTCGCAAGTTGCTAACCTAAAAATTTCTATATCTCACCATCTTTTGCTGTTTTATCAGTTTTTCCTTTCTTCTGAGCCATGATTAGACCAGACATATATTGTGATTGGCGATGCGAATGGGAGGAAAGTGGGAAAATGTGATGGAGAACCAGGAAGACAGTGGGCGAAAGACAGCTCTGTAAGGTTCAGGCAGACGAGATCCTACATCATCAAGACCGTGCTCACTCCCACAAGCAGGATAGACGAGCTTGCATGATCCATGTGGACTAAAACTCGGCCAATAACCAGACGTAAGATAATAGAAATGCAGGACAGAAATCACGCTTTAATGAGCAACTGCTATTATTTCATCTCATAGATTCCTATCCACCGAAAGAAGACCTAGGCTACCACAATAACAAAGACCAGGCCCATTTATTCCACAATTTTTACACGAAACAAATAGACGCGAATGTAAATACAGATAGATATTGGGTATCACATGACGATCTAATAAAGAGCATTAGAGAGACCAGTGGAGATATGCCAGAGAAAGTACTTACGCAATCGCTCTCTTTCGGAGCTTGGGGAACACCCATTTCCTCGAAAGTTTTCGGGCCTTTGCCGGGTAGACGACCAGGTGTCGCTGGTTTCTGAGTGGCAGGAGCCGCTGGCGCAGCCGACGGTGGAGCAGACCCGGGCTTTGGCGTGGCGGAAGGAGATTGCACTGAATCGGCACGTGGAGGAAAGTTTGCGGAAGAAGGGGAAGGCCGCGGGGAGGGCATAGCACCCGGAACGGGCGTCCGTGCGGGCTTCCGGTCTGGGACATTGTCTAAGCGTTGAGGGCGTCTCCGCATATCCTGTCTCTGAGGTTCAATGGGCGCCGAGTAGCCGATGTCTAATTTCGGTGCGGTCGACATTAGAGGTGCTGAACCACCTGGTGGTGTTGCAGAGCCTGGTGGGCGGTAACCCATTGGCCCCGGCCCGTATGAAGCGGCACGGTTGTACTGAGCAACATTGGGGCGGATGTTTGGGTTGATACCAAAGGCTGAACTGGGCCGAGCATCGGAGGGATAACCCGGATGGCCATGGGGCCCCTGCCGGTCGGGGTAGGGAGCCGCAGGGGCCGTGCTAGGATCTGAAAGGCTCATCCTAGACGGGTCAGGCATCTCGAGGTTCTCGGTGACTGGTTGCATTGCGCTTGCGTTAGAAGCTCCTCGTTGATGGTTCCCATAGCGGGTGGATTTAATTCGAGCAATAGCAACATTCTCATGATCTCGGCGGGACAAGGTCTTCGATCGCGAGATGCTATCGATCCGACCGGTAGCATCTTTGTTTCCGCTCGCTGCAGCTTTAGCATACCAGCTTTTAGCTTCTTTAATGTCAACAGGAACATAAATGCCGACTTCATAGAAGTAACCCAGGGCGAATTCCGCTGTGGGTAGGCCGCTTTGAGCCGCCCGTTGGGCGTATGTGAACGCCAGTTCATCATTTTTCTCGAAAACACCTTCGTGTCCACACAGAAACCATTTACTAATAGCCATCTCGGCCTCGGGCTCGCCCTGGCGTGCAGCAAGTGCATTGTAATGCAAGGATAATGCCGGGTTGAAATCACAGCCAAGCTGGCCCAGTTCATATGCGGCTCCCATCTTCACCTGGGCCTTGGCGAATCCGTGATAGGCGGCCTTTTCGATGTTGATGCGCGCAGCGTTGAGATCCAGAGGAAGGTAGCTTTCTGGAACGTTGACCTGGGGCAATTCTCGGGCTAGAAGCATGCCATAGACCTGTTTTGAAAGACGTTAGTTTGGTGAATATGAGATCTCACAGCGACCACTCACGTAGGCACCCTGAGGCGCATTCTCGTCGCAGGACTGCGCAGCAAGACTGATGTACTCGAGACCCAAGCGGTAGTCCTGACGTTGTCCATGCTGTCCAAGCAGTATCATCATTCCCAAGCGCTATATGGGGCCGATTAGCGTGTGATACACTGCTTTGTCAGGTTTTTGACAGCGGACGTACATAGTAAGAGGCAGAATCCTTCATCGCGACACCCTTCTCGTAGTGCCTGATCGCCTTCTCTGGCTCTCCAGAGCTTTCAAATTGCATTCCGATGCGATATTCTGCCCGTGCATAACCCTTTTCTGCAGCTCTCGAGTAGCAGCGGAAGGCCTCTTTTTTGTCCACACGGTATCCGAACTTGCCGAACTCTAGCCACATACCCTTAATAAATTCCGCCTTCGGATGATACTGTTCAGCCAAGAAGTTGACGATATTCAATGCGTCGTTCCGCAGCTGCCGCTCAACAGAAGGGGTTTGCGGACGCGGCGGCTGAATAACAGACAAACGGGCCTCGTTCTGCATAGCGACCTCCACATGTGCGAGCACATCTTGGGCCCATGCCAGTTGCATTTCCGGGTCGTTCGAGGACAGCACGGGTAAGCGAGCCTTCTCTAAGTTCGCTTCTCTTTGTTCATCGGTGGGAGGAACGTTTGGCGGCGGGTTTCGCAGCACCGGGAAAGGGGAGAAGTTTGGCGCGTCCATTACGTCGTATACAGCTGCAGATTGTTCATAGTGGGCTGCCTCATAGCCAGAGTGTAGAGGCTGACCTTGGACAACGGAGGCGGAAGAAGATCGCTCTGGGAACCGTGAGCGCTCATACTGGGCCTGGCCGTATTGCATGCGGTTGGGGCTGCGAGCCTGATGTTCAAGCTGCGCGATGTTGTCTTGCATATTCTCCGGAACTTCGGGCATGACTCTGCTAGTGGACAAAATGGTTTTCTGCAATCAGCAAACATCACACAAAGGAGCACTAGTGGGAAATTAATATATACGTGGTTGTGCGGTGTGTTGCTGAGGGGCCGAACTCTTGGACTAGGAAGAACGCGGTCGCACCTTTGAGGAGAGGGAGAAATTACTTCCGGAATGAAGTACTGGTCATCGCCTCCTGGCATCCAGGTAGCACCGAGACCTCCCTGGCCACGGCCTTGTGGTGGTCGATTCATTGTTCACGAGAATAGGCCGCGTTTGGTGCCTAGATTTGGTTTCTTTCTTTGCTTTTCTCCTGTCTAGCGCCTGCGGAGTCCACTCCTGCCAATAAATTGCTGGGTTGTGGGAGTCAGACGAGAGCTATATTGCTTAGGATCTTGGATCTGGCTGGTTCATTGCATCCCAAACATAAAAAGGAGGGGTGGAGCGGAAGGAAATAATATGACGAGATGGAGAAGCGCTCGTAAGGTTCAAGACTCAGCAAGAGGGAAGACTCAGGAAAAGGAAGGGATTTGCAGTGTCTACCAGGCTAGGTACCAGCCGGGGAGGGAACTCAGTCTGACGGTCGACCCCGCTATAACAAACAGGGTGCCTGAACGCGATGGGGTTGTGGAACTGGCTAGATTTGATACACCGGAGTTGGAGACATTGAATTACAATCCAGTACTCTAAAGCGATAGGAACTCTGAAGTGTGCTTCGTTTATTATAAGATAAAAGAATAACATGGTAAACATGGACAGCTTCCAAGGGTTGTTCTTATGGATAGCGGGGTGCGTGCGCTGGTTTATTCTCAACTGTGTACTCGGCATCAGCAGCCATCCAAGCTTTCAGATACGCTGAGCAGCCTGTAAAATTCTTCGGTTTTTTCCCATCGCTGTCACTGTTATCCCCGCCGCCTGAGCTCCACTTAAAAGGGGTGCACCTTATTATAGGAATTCATCCGCACTTGAAGACTTCACGACCAGTCGTGTCTGCTTACTTTTCGAAGAAACTATTTTTATCTGGCTTAGCCGCTGGCCCGCAGTGCCGTTTGTTCCAGAAAATTTAGCATCACCTCCCTCCTAGGTGGCTGAGCCACCATTCATGCAGGGGCACTTGTTGAGTGTTACTCAGCTCTTACTTCTTGATATTGTTGGATGAACAGTGTCAACGCGTGCGCTTGAGCGAACATTACCATTAGGGATGACTTCATGAAATCTCATACTCTGTTTTCAAGGTATGCCCCCAGTGTGCCTGTACACCTGCGCAGCCCATACACATTTTAAGGGATTTTGAACACTTAATGCCGGGTCTTGTTCTAAGCATATGTATATAGAAAATTTTCTTCCCAACCCCCTCTTGGGGATAATTCCATTCATTCATTGTCTGTATTATCCCTTGCCTTGAGGGCATCAGCTGGCTTGAACTGAGGGAAAGAGACTTTAAAACATGAACAAGGATACTCTGTCAAACATGGAGCCATCTAAACCCCAGACATTCAACCATCCCTATTCACCATACGACATTCAGGTTCGGTTCATGCAGTCGTTATATGAATGTCTTGAAGAGGGTAAAGTTGCTATATTCGAGTCGCCTACTGGTAGCGCCCCCGCCTTCAGTTCATTGAGCTTTCATATACTGACTGAACCAGGAACCGTAAGCTGTCTTCAACCAGTTTAACTCGTAACCTATGGTATTGACTATTCAGGGAAAATCCCTGAGCCTGATATGTGGCTCGTTGACATGGCTCCGCGACCACAAACGCAACAGGTTCTTAGACGCATTGCAGAACACTACCTGTATGCTACCATTCTATCGCCTTCTAAGACGTGTCGTGTATTGAGACTTCTAGGTGATGACGATGAGCCCGAGTGGATGGTGGAATTCGCGAAGCGCGAGGCAAGCCGTGCTATTACTGAGAAGCGAATAGAGTTCGAATCGCGATTGGCAAGAATCAAACGAGAGGAAGAGCAACAGAGGGCAGCACTCGAGAGTTCAGAAGTGTCTAGAAAGCGACAGGTATGGCGAGTGTTTCATTACAAGGGAGCAACTAAACTAACCCTTTTTCGCGCTGTAGAGGGTTAGTGTCGTGTCGAGGGACCAAGATACTGAAGATGATGACCAATTTGCTCTGGACGATTACGATAGCGAGAACGACGAGCCTAGTTCTATTCCGAAAGGCTCTACTACAGCCACTGGGCTCTCTTCCAGCACTCTTGAACTATTGGAGCGTCTAAGGAAGCATGGTTCGAAGACTAAGCCTGAAGAAGACGATGAAAATGACATCAAAATATTCTATTGCTCGAGGACGCACTCGCAGCTGATGCAGTTTGCCAGCGAGCTGAGGCGCGTCACGATGCCATCGACCTTACCGGAAAGCTTAAGGCAGGGTCTTACTGACGAAGAGGAGCAAGGAGAACGCATCAAACATCTCTCACTTGGGTCTCGGAAAAACTTGTGTATCAATCCTAGGGTGGCTGCTTTGGGCAATCCAACCGCAATTAATGAACGTTGCCTGGAATTACAGCAACCGAACACACCAGCACCGCTTCGGTGTTCATATTTGCCGACGAAAGAGGATGAAGCGAAGACTTTGTCCTTTCGAGACCATGCTTTAGCAACCGTGAAAGACATCGAGGACCTGGGAAAACTTGGTAAAAAGCTGGGAATATGCCCTTATTACGCATCCCGCGGAGTTGTCAGTCATAGTGAGGTAGGCTTTTTTATACGTCTCATGTGACTCGGAGCTAATGCAAGGCAGATTGTAACTCTTCCGTATCCTTTGCTTTTACAGAGGTCAGCTCGAGAGGCCCTGAATCTCTCGATCAAAGGCCATGTGGTCATTATAGACGAGGCCCACAATCTTATGGATGCGATATCCAACATCCATTCAGTAACTGTTACTCTTTCTCAGTTACGAACTTCGATATTCCAGTTGACTACATATGCTCGGAAGTTCAAAACCCGCTTGAAAGGGAAGAACCGCAATTACATTGCTCAAGTCATCCGCCTGATCAGCTCTATAGCAGATCACCTCCAGTCTCTTTTAGATAATAAACAAGCAAGTGAAGGCTCTGTTCTCTCATCTGACTTGATGGCAGGGAAGGGGGCTGATCAGATCAATCCGTACAAGCTTTGCCGATATCTCAATGAGAGCAAACTAGCAAGGAAAGTCGACGGGTATATTGATTTTTCGCAAAGCAAAGCGAATGCTCAAGTGGAGCCCAAGTCTACGATTCCTGTTCTTTTTCATATACAAAGCTTTTTACTGCCATTAATGAATCTTTCTTCTGAAGGAAGATTGTTCTTCACAAAGACCCCCGGGGATATTCAACTTCATTATATGCTTCTTGACCCAACAAATCACTTTCGGGAGATCGTCGAGGATGCGAGGGCTGTCATACTGGCCGGAGGGACCATGTCTCCCGTAAGATTCTTGTGTGCCTTTGCTTGACAACGTTCGTTCTCTGACGGCCTTACAGATGTCTGACTACTTAAACCATTTATTCTCCTATGTCCCAAGGGACCGTCTAAATACCTTCAGTTATGGCCATGTCATCCCATCGGAGAACCTGACCGCGCACACTCTGGCTCGGGGCGTTACAGGTTGTGAGTTTGACTTTACATATGCCGGTCGTGATGCAGAGAAGATGGTATGGACCCCTGGCCTTCCCTGCAGAATGCCAATATAATTCTCACCTTCGATACTAGATACTTGACCTCGGACGAACAATCACTCAATTATGTCATGCAATACCAGACGGCGTTGTTGCTTTCTTCCCGAGTTACGAGTATCTAAGCCGGGTGCTGAACATATGGAAGAACGCAGTTGTACCTGAAATTAAGCAAACGCTCTATGAAACCATCGAAAAAGAGAAACAAATTCTTTATGAGTCACGCGAAACGGAGCTCACAACAGATGACCTTCTTAACCACTATGCTAACACTATCAATAGCGGCAGGGGAGCATTGCTCTTGTCCGTGGTTGGCGGCAAGTTGTCCGAGGGTATCAACTTCTCAGACAAATTAGGGAGAGGTGTCTTAATCGTCGGTCTCCCGTTTCCCAATATACGTAGCCCGGTTTGGCAAGCCAAAATCAAATACATTGAGCAAAAGGCTTACCGAAACGTCGGATCTGGCTCCGAAGAAAGTCGGCGGTCGTCTGCCAAAACCGCCGGGAGAGATTTCTACGAGAATGCTTGTATGCGGGCTGTGAACCAATGTATTGGGCGGGCTATTAGGCACCGCAACGACTATGCGGCCATCGTCCTTATTGACAAGCGATATGGGAAATCTAGCATCGAAGCCAAACTGCCCGGATGGATCAAACAGAGCCTAGTGAAAGACTCCGCTCTTTTGCCAGCAGTGGCAACGTTAGATGGGCTTGCGTGTTTCTTCCGCACCAAAAACCACTGCGGGTAGGATCATCATGAGAGGGTGAGGGAGGGACATTACACGGGTATCTTCCTTGGCCATATAATAATCCATCTGTTCTCCATCACATAGTCTAGAATCTAGATCGGCGTTACGGAGATGGCTATCAATATCACGTGATAATGCCGAGCATTTTCAGGGCTAACTCGCTTGCTTGCCCTTAGCGCACACTCTAGCCGGGGAAAGCCCTTGAATTCACCTCCGAGCCAGAGGAACACTCCGACCGCATCCCTATCGCCAACCGCCAACACTTGTCGAACACAGCACCGTCGACAAGATGCCTACCCGTCTCTCTAAGACAAGGAAGCAGTGAGTCGCCAGCTCCCTATTTTTCTTTTGCCTTTTCGAATTGTCCGACGATATGGCGAGAAGTGGACATCGATTAAATTCGCGACAAGTCTCCGCTGGAATCACGAACATTATCGCCAGAATGAACATAGGGACTGACATATATCGTTTTTTCTAGCCGCGGTCATGTGTCCGCCGGTTACGGTCGTATCGGAAAGCACCGTAAGCACCCCGGTGGTCGTGGTATGGCCGGTGGTCAGCACCACCATCGCACCAACCTCGACAAGTACCACCCTGGTTACTTCGGTAAGGTTGGTATGAGGTACTTCCACAAGACCCAGCAACAGTTCTGGAAGCCCACAATCAACATCGACAAGGTACGTTCTGGCAGCACATATGAAATGGAGTATCGGTAGCCGCGGATGGAATTTGCAGAGAACCTGGACGGTGAATCTTTACGAGGTTCTATCGTTGGATGGGTTCACGCATTATCCAAAAGCGGCTCCGAACCACATCACTTGGTGTTCAAAGCTGATGGTCCTACTCTTTTAGCTGTGGTCCCTCGTCCCCGCCGAGCAGCGTGAAGCCTACATTAGCGGCCAGAAGACCGACACTGCCCCCGTCATTGACCTTCTCTCCCTCGGTTACTCCAAGGTCCTCGGCAAGGGCCGTCTACCTGAAGTCCCCATCGTTGTTCGCGCCCGGTACGTCAGCCGTGATGCTGAGCAGAAGATCAAGGAGGCTGGTGGTGTTGTCGAGCTAGTTGCATAGATTGTCATGAAGGGAAAACTTCTTTTTTGTCTTGGAGGCGCAACGCAAAAGCTGAAGCCGGTGCTGCGCTGATAATGGGCCGGCGAAGATAGACGAGTGTCGTATTAAGGCCTCGACTATGGGAGCCGCGGATCGGTCAGACGGATCCGTTTATCTACAAAACAAGGGTTCAATTTTTTTTCTCTTTGTGTTTGTGATGATCATAACCTCCGGACGCTCTTAACGATCACATTTACCAATAAAATACCTTGAGGAGAACTTATACTAGTTTCTCACGCAGCCACTTAACACCCTCCAGTTGGGTACTTGGCTATCTAAAAAAATGCTAGCAATTGGATTTAAGGCCGTTTCGACCAACAAACATCATTTCGTATTATTCCATATCTGGGATTGATAATCTCGAAAGTAGAGGTACACTGGAGTCTCTGAGTTACCTGGGATTACGTACTGTGGGTGCGGAAGGCTGATGGGGGGAACTTGATCCTCGGCAGATGCGTCGTAGGATTCCGGCCAACCTCCACTCACTACTACCGAGAGCCCGTGCAAGTACATATAAAAATGTCCGGTAAGTCCCCATGTGGCACCATGAAAACTTCCCTGCTTATTATTTGTTGTTGCTTTTCTTTATCTATTGTGCCCCTCCCCCAGTAGTGTGAGAACCACAATGACGGATCCGTTGATGACGCTAGAAAGCGAACCGCGCTACCGCGAGACCAACATCTCTCGTAAGGTCTTTTCAATTGCGGGGATCCAGACAACAGTGTTCGGTCTTGATGAGCTTCCTTCTCAGGCGTCGGAGATTGGGTGTCTCTGGCTCTTGCACCCGCGACTTGCAACTTTAGAGCGCATGGTCCCAATTGCTACCGCAGTGATTAACGACTGGAACAAGCGAATTCAGGAAGGTCGTGCAGGCCCAAAGTCTGTAAAGGGCTTGGTTGCCGTGGCTTTCGACCAGAGAAATCATGGCACGAGATTAGTCGATCCTCTCTGCAATGAGTCTTGGAAGAAGGGTAATCCACGTCATGCTCAGGATATGTTTTCTGTCTTCCGTGAGTTACCCTCACCGATCAGACCAACGATTACATGATACCGAGCAATTTGACTAACAAGGCCAACTTGAACTTGGGTTAGAGGGCACCGCACGAGACACCTCCCTCCTGATTGACTATTTGCCCGCCTTCGTTTTCCCTAAGACAGACCGCCGAATCATCGAGAATCTTGTTCTTGGGGTATCACTCGGTGGTCATGCAGCCTGGAGCTGCATTCTGCACGAACCTCGCATCTCCGCTGGCGTCGTAATTATCGGCTGCCCCGACTACACGAACTTAATGGCAGATCGTGCCCGTCTGTCCAAACTTCCTTCATGGAAAGACACAACCCCACCTGGCGCACAGTTTCTAGGGTCAGAGGACTTTCCTTCCACGCTTTTGGACGCCGTCCGCAAATGGGACCCTGCCGGTTTATTCTTAAGCCATCTAGTCCTCAGTCCGGATATGGAACCCATTCGCAGTGCGCCGATCCCGGAACCCACGGAGAGTCAGAAAAGTGCTTTGCGGCCGCTGTTTACTCGCTGTTTGGCCGGAAAGAAGATCCTCAACTTATCTGGAGGTATAGACAAGCTGGTGCCGTACAGTAAAGGTGAGGCTTTCTTGACTTGGCTTAAACAGGCGATTAGACCCGATGGCTGGTTTGCGGACGGAGCTGTTACGCTCGAGGATATTATTGATCAGAACGCGGGTCATGAGGTAACGCCCAAGATGGTTGATGAGGCAGTTAGATTCATTGGGGACGCGCTCTCTTGTGGCAAGGACGAGGATAAAAAGGCTTCTGTAAGGGATTCTAAGATTTAGATAGTGGGCCTCATGAGATTGTCTACATAGGTAGACAAGTATATTTATTTGGGTCGCTCCCAGCGGACGTGGAACTCAAGCTACCCGTAGATACACGCGCAAACCCGCCGATTTTCATATCTTCGCTGCCGAAGTTACGGAGTACTGAGCCATAATAAGATATTTCATTGTTCCTGGTCCAAACTTCAGAAAAGCAGGCTGCACCATATTATGTGATTCACCAATAGTCGGGCGCAAAGATTGGAAGAATCGGTGCCCCTTTCCAAGGGAGAGGGACCATGGACCAACGGTGCTGTTCTGAGCTGATGGGGCTGGCTCCACTGCGGCTCGGCGTCGTTCTTCCTCCATGCGTTGTTTCAACTTGTTTGGTCTCCAATGCTAGCTACCATCCTCGTCCTGGCTGACTTGTTCAACCAGTCTCCTGAGCAGTCGGACACAGTTTATTGTATTGAATTGCACCAGTTACAAAGACTATGACTGCATTGGGAGCCGCGATTTGACCACTATCAACGGGATTTCTTCTGACCCGCACCCACCTGCAACCACCGGGACCGGTCCTCCTTACTCTGCACAAGCTATCATGGCCGATTCCTCGGCCAACGCCCCAGAGGTGAAGGATAGTGAGCATACTTCAGAACGATTCTATACGAAACGGCCTCAGCCTCTACCGACATCCCAGACTCCGAAACTGTCCTCCCCCTTTCCATCGCCCACCGGAAGCAAGCACGCTACCGAGGAGCAGGCGAGCAATGGCGGACATATACGCGATGAAGAAAACTCGTACAACAGTAAGGGGAAACTTCGTGCCGGGGTAATCAGCGGGACGTCCGAGTCATGGGATACAGAGAACCACGCTACGTTGAGCGTTCGACGACCGAATGAGTCGGTAGAGAGCACCAATAGACAAGGTCTTAACCAGCAGAAAACACCAAATTCAGTCCCGGCCTCCATTGCATCACCTCCTCGTGCAAGCGTGCAATTTTCCAGACAAGGTTCTGAGATAGAACCTCCTGCCGAGACTTCTCAGTCCCGCCCCCCCTCCGTCGCAGGCGACGATAACGATCCAGTGAGAAGGCAGTCGCTCTTCACAAAGTTGAAAGCACTTGCGACTGCTCCGCCCTTTTCATCCCACACTCGCTCAGTCAGTAATGCAACAATTCCAGACGCCAGGTTTGCCAGCAATGGTCCGTCCACCCCAGCCTCTGAGAGGGGAGAATTCCGGTTCCCGAATACACTTGAAGAGGAAGGAAGTGATATAGATGCGGATGCAGAGGAGAGTGCGGGTGAACAGCGTCCTCGTGAGCCCCGGAAGAAACGACGATTCCGCCGAGGACAAGAAAATGATTCCGCCCCGCAAACGGAGCCGAATACACCAAAAACGAGCCGCCCGTCATTCCATTTGTATGGCTCGTTTGCTCCGTTTGACAATTACCGGCCTAGTTTTCTCCAACGGAGAGAAAGCGCGAATGAAATACACCAACAGCGCGAGGGCGTTTCGGAAGACGAGGGCCGTGATCGCCTAAGCAGGGATGCTGCGTGGCGACGGCGAAGCGCCTGGCTCATAAATTCACGTGGCCTAACTTACGGCGGTCGACAGTCAGATAACCAAACAAACCAAGAAGACAAACGACCCAGCAACCTCCGCCGCATAACTGGTATAGGGGGACCCTCGGAGAGCGGGGAAGGGCTGCCTGCGCCCTGGAGGCGTCACCGGGCTGATCGTGGCTCTAGCCTGAGCGCCCAAAAATGGAAACAAATCAAGGCTGGGTTGAAGCTTATCGGACAGCGACGCAAGCCCGACAGCACCGTTGACCATGCCAAATCCGCGGAATTACTGGCAGAACTAGCGTCCGGTATTCCAGCGGCCTTACTTCTAGCTAGCATGTTTCAAAGGGACGAGCATGGAAGCAAGCGGATCCCCATCCTCCTTGAGCAACTCAAGGTTCGAGTTACGGACAGCAAAATCGACTCACACTCTGGAGATCGTCATCTCGTCTTTCGCATCGAGCTAGAGTATGGAAGTGGCATGACCCGGATGAAATGGATTATACATAGAACGTTACGTGACTTCGCAAATCTCCATCTGAAATACAAACTTCATTTTGGGACACAGAAGTACATCCAATTGCGGACCCCTGAGAGCGGTCAAAATCTTCCGCGCTTTCCCAGGAGTGCGTTTCCATATCTGCGAGGTGTTCGTGGATTGGAGAGCGAGGGAGAAGACGAGGAGGATGAGGCTGGGTATGAAACAGCAGCCGATGCGACTAGTGGCAATGAAAGGGCTGGAAGAAGGCAGCTACCAGCCTATGGGCGGCGGCGGTCTTCTGTCGGTATTACTCGAAGATTGTCCAGTTTGACGGGTGCCGAGGGAGAGACCGGTGCAGGAACTGCTGGGGAGGGCGGTCCGCCCAGCAAGAGGGATACCTACCCGGAGAGGCAGCGGAAGAAGTTGGAAGCATACCTCCAGAAATTGATTCGATTCTTGATCTTCAAGCCTGATAGTAACCGTTTGTGCAAGTTCCTGGAGCTCTCTGCGCTAGGCGTCCGCCTTGCAGCTGAGGGCAGCTATCACGGCAAAGAAGGATACTTGATGATTCAATCTTCGAAAGGACTTGACTTTCGAAGAGCCTTTAACCCCGGGATGATGAAACGGCGACATTCACCCAAATGGTTCCTTGTCAGACACAGCTATGTCGTCTGCGTCGACTCGCCCGAAGAGATGAATATTTACGATGTGTTCTTGGTTGATCCATTCTTCAAACTTCAAACTCAAAAGGTCAGCTTGCGGCATCAGAAAGCGAAGGAACTCGCGAAGTCTGCCACAGAATCAGCGCGGCATCCACAGCACCATACGCTAAGACTTGAGAATTCTGAGCGGAAACTTAGACTGTTGGCTAGGAATGAGCGTCAACTTCACCAATTCGAAGATTCTATCCGATTTATGGTTAGCAATACCCCGTGGTCAAAACCAAACCGTTTTGATAGCTTCGCTCCAGTTCGCCAGCACTGTTTCGCTCAGTGGTTAGTGGATGGACGTGATCATATGTGGGTCGTATCCAGAGCGATAAACCAGGCTAAGGATGTGATCTATATACATGACTGGTGGCTGAGTCCTGAGTTGTATATGCGGCGACCAGCCGCGATCAGCCAGAAATGGCGACTTGATCGTCTTCTTCAGCGCAAGGCCCGTGAGGGTGTGAAGGTTTTCGTCATCATGTACCGCAACATCAACTCAGCCATTCCAATAGACTCGGAATATTCCAAGTTCTCTCTGCTTGACTTGCACCCAAACATATTCGTTCAACGTTCTCCTAATCAATTTCGACAAAATACATTCTTCTGGGCACACCACGAGAAAATTTGCATCATTGACCATACATTGGCTTTCGTTGGTGGGATTGATTTGTGTTTCGGACGGTGGGACACACCGCAGCATCTTCTGACTGACGACAAACCAACCGGATTTGAAACTCCCGGCGGCCCAAAAGATACAGATAACTGCCAACTCTGGCCAGGGAAGGACTACTCCAATCCGCGAATACAAGACTTCTACGACTTGGATAAGCCGTACGAGGAAATGTACGACCGCAATGTTGTCCCTAGGATGCCTTGGCATGATATCTCCATGCATGTAGTTGGCCAACCAGCTAGAGATCTTACTCGTCATTTTGTCCAGCGCTGGAATTATATCCTGCGACAACGGAAGCCGACACGCCCGACGCCTTTCCTACTACCACCGCCGGATTTTGAGGCAGCGGATTTAGAAGCTCTCGGTCTCGACGGAACATGTGAGGTCCAGATATTGCGCTCGAGCAGTGTATGGTCTACTGGCACCCCAGAGGTCACTGAACACAGTATTATGAACGCATATGTAAAGCTGATCGAAGAGTCTGAACACTTTGTTTACATTGAGAACCAGTTTTTTGTCAGCACTTGCGAGATCGATGGCCGGAAAATTGAGAACTTGATTGGCGACGCATTAGTGGAGCGGATAACCAGAGCAGCAAAGAACAAGGAGGCATGGCGTGCTGTCATTATTATTCCGCTAATACCAGGGTTTCAGAACACCGTCGATAGCGAAGGTGGAACAAGTGTTCGCCTAATCATGATGTGCCAATACCGCAGTATTTGCCGCGGTGAGACGTCAATATTTGGGCGATTGCGGGCCCTGGGTATTGATCCCGAGGATTACATTCAATTCTTCAGTCTTCGGTCCTGGGGTAAGATCGGTCCTCAGAAACAGCTTGTCACTGAGCAGCTTTACATTCACGCGAAATGTATGATCGTGGATGACCGGGCAGCAATAATTGGATCCGCCAATATTAATGAGAGATCTATGCTAGGGTCGCGAGACTCAGAGGTCGCATCAGTAGTGCGCGACACGGATATGATCTGGTCTACCATGAATGGCCGGCCTTACCTTGTCGGAAGATTCCCACACACGCTTCGCATGCGTCTAATGAGGGAGCACCTTGGAATTGATGTCGACGAATTAATGGAGCACTCTTTAGCTACAGAGGAAGAACTGCGAAAGATTCAGATCGACGAAGAGGAAGCCAAGCCGCCTCGAACGGCTCGTGTCGACTCTGAGTCCTTGATGCTAGAGAAAAAAGACGAAAGGGAGATGATTGAACGTCGTCATCGCATACAGGATGAGTTCCTATCACGGTCCGAAGACCTACACAGTTTCAATCACGACGTCGATTGGGAACAGGGCAACAATCCAAACCTCAAATCAAATAGAAAACTCACTGCTGATGCAAGAGTAACCTCCAACCAGGAACATAAAAAGGATGTGGACGGGTTCGGTGCCGACAATTTCCAAGTTGCTGAGCAGCATGGGCTAGGTAATTCTCGTGATTCGGAAATTCTTGATAACAGATGCGAAGTGCTCGTTTCCCCTGTTGCTAGCGAGGGCAAGGGCACAGTCCTGCAGCCGAAAGCTGCCTCAAGGAAGAACTCACAGCCAAATACTAGCTTGGACAGTCAAGAGCCCAAGACCACATCTTCTGCTCTAACCTCTGAAGATGGAGAAACCTCCCAGCTTGTGGAAGGAATGCCAATAGCCCATAACCCATCGCTAGCTCTTTCACAAGACGGCAGCTTACTCTCAGCTATCACTAGAGACAAAATAGACGCGCCCAAGCTCGCAATTCCTGGTGGGCAGGAGTTGAAACACATTTTCGTCGACAAAGATTGCATGAGGGACCCTGTCGTGGATGTGTTCTACCTGGACACTTGGCTTGCTGTGGCCGAAAAGAATACCAAGATTTTCCGGAATGTCTTTCGCTGCATGCCTGACAGTGAAGTCAGATCTTGGAAAGAGTACAAAGAGTATACTGCTTACGCAGAGCGGTTTTCCGAGATGCAGAGCCATCACACCGCGAAGGCGTTCAACCCACCTCATCAACGACAGACAGGTCCTCCCGGCGCAGGCACCACATGGGCCACGCAGATCAAACCCAACATCTCACTGCCTCTACATCGTTCAGGAAGTCATTGTAGCGAACGGAAGAATCAGACGCCAATAGACGAAAAGTTCGAACGAACAAATTCAAACGGAATACCACAGTCTGGGCAGGCCAACCAGGAAACATCCCAAGAACTCAGTTTGCCGGTGAACGAGAAGTCTTCTCTGAAACCGATAGATATACCTGGAACTGGTTATGAGCGCCATTCGCGATATGAGGATGCCGTCTCTTCTGGGGATGACCTCGATAAGCAGCGTTCAGAAGCACCTCAAGTCGACTACTCTGAAGCCTTGAACCGGAACGCGACTAACCGCTCACGGCACCGCAGACGTAGAGCCACAACATTGGGCTCAAAACGTGATTTTACAACTGACGAGGTTATGGACAAGCAGACAGCTGAGGATCTCCTCAACCAGGTCCAAGGGCACCTCATCCTCTGGCCTTATGATTGGTACGTGATCTATCATCATCGTTCTATTTAAAAGTATACTAACGGAGACTATAGGCTCGAGAAGGAAGAACAGGGTGGAAACTGGCTTTACACCCTTGACCAAATTTCTCCTCTGGAAATATAGTAAGTTGCTGCAAACGCTCATCCTCGCGTTCTTATACTAACGCTCTGCCAGCAACTAATATACCACCAATCCCTAATTCTCATTCTTTTGCCTGGAAACTTGCTATTATTATCTATCTTTTTTCGACCCTAAGTGCTGCGACTCCATATGTCTTCCGTTTTTGCATTGATTCAACCCACCTGAATCATTGGTGTGATTCCATTTCTCTCCCTTCATCTCTTCGGTCTTTCTCATGGCTTCTCTCTTTTGTCTACTGTATTGTTTGTATAAATGTTTCACATACGCAGGCGTGACTGTGATTGATGTGAGTATATTTTGTAACCATCACCTCAAGCGGGCGTTGTCATCTTGCTCTTTCTCTTTATACATACACATCAACACTTCCGGCGAGGCTTTTCTTAGCGCGGCAGCCCTGATTGGTAATCAGAATAGAGGGAAAAAATCTGAAATTCAGTCACAGTCCATCGAACAAGGGACTTGATACAGGTAGATTTCTATATGCTAATAAATATAGGTTGGTTTATAATGGGGAGAACTTAGGGCGAACTGGCATCGGACGAAGTAAGACAAATATGTATCTGTAACCACCTATAGTTTATTCATACTGGGGTTGTGCGCCGCAGAAACGACACTTTGAATGATTTATCGGGTTTGTTCGTCTATGATTCAGCACTGCCAAGTATAGCCGCTCTCCGATCCTCAAAGTCATCAAAGTTTGCACGCAAAGCAGAATTGAGAATGCTGTTGATTGGCCTAACATGCCGAGGTACCCAGGAGTCAAGAGCAAATTTGAGACGCAAATAAGCCTCCAGAAAAACGGGCTGTAATTCTATCGTTCTTGAGCAGGTCCCAGGCGCATGTCTCATGTAATTAGCTGGGTCCTGTATTAAGAGCTTTAAGCCAAGGTGCTCGTTGCCCCATTTCATGGCGTTTGTCTTCGTTTTAATGAGCGAGCTTTGGCCGCGGAGAAAAGCAGGTATATCACCAGGATTGTACATTGTGCATGCATTTGCTACGGACTCCGCAGTGAAGAAACCCGGAGGATCGACGGCTACACCGGTTGTGGTGAGGTCTACCTGCATGCCGAAAGTGTATAGAAACGCGAGCAATGATTCGCCACGAAGGGCATCCCGTCGGAAGCGGCCGTGATTCATTTTGAGGAAGGCGGCAATGAGTAATTGCAGTTCAGTGTTGTCCATAGCATTCTGAGTGCTGGCGAAAAGTCCTCTGACTTCAAGAATTAATCGTATGACGACATATAGGGAGCTGAGAGTCGGGTACTCTGCGTGGAAGTCTCGAAGATATTCGAGGGTTGCGGGTGTATCCGCGGCGCAGATAATCCGAAGCAAGAGACCAGTGGGCTTATGAAGTACCATAAGTTTCCTCTGCCGTTTATTGAGCAGTAGTTCATAGGTAGAAGACTGTCTAAGGGCACGGCGGGCGAGTTCCAGAAACTCCTTTTGCCTGCGTTTCTTGTTTACGTAACCCTCATATGGCTCTCTGTTACTGCCAGTTGACTTGTCTTGATCCGCGAATGAAATCACCAAGTCGAGAGCCGAATGGCTCATTGTGAAACCCGTGCGAGTGATGTGGATTGATTGATCAAGCTTTGCATCGCTTGAAAGGAGATCGGTGACATCGGACGCGATCCGATCTGCCACTTCTCTCTCCTGGGCACTTGGAGTCAAGTATCTTTCGAGAGCCTCAACCTCTGCGCTAAGCTGCGCGAGGCCGTCTGAAAAGGGCGTGGGAGGGTTTAGTCCATGAAGCCATGGGTACTGTCTTGGTTTATCTGCAGTGGCTTTCCAGTCAACTGGCGGAGATAAGGTCTGCACTAATAGCCTAGGCCTTGGGTTGTCTTTCGTCGTCCTCCGTTTGGTAACGGGCCAGTAACCATAAAGAACGGTAGGTGGTTGTTCATCCGTCCTCCATGGCTGGCTTTGCGATTCAGACGACTGGGACGACTCAGGGTCGACAGGTTTCTCCGCAGTATAGTAAGGGTCATCAGACTGATACGAGTCAGACTGGACGTAGACCTTGCGAATTAGACGGCTACGATTCAACGCTCTGTGCTCTTCGAGGGTCTTCTGAAGACTGTTCTCATAAATGGTCGGAGCATCGGCCAGCCCGGGAACATGGTGGAAGCTTCGATGGCGTACAAGAGGAAAGGAGGCTGTTAAGCAACGGCCTAGGCGAAAGCGCATTGCTCCGCAACATCAGGGATAAGCTGGGTGAAATCAGCGATACATTGCCAACATTGTCTGCTGATCAGGGAAATGAGAAGAGTGAGTTGAACGGAAGAAAAGGATCGATATCACGTGCGCGGTAATTACTGCCTGAGGCATAAAGAAATATAAGCATCTCTGCATGTGACGAGCAGTTTCACATGATTCTTGCAACCCTAAAGGGCCAGGTGACATGTATTCCGATTCTGAGAAATGACAGGAGAATATTAGAGTCTACTCAAAGTACTGTCCATTCTGTTCAGTGAGGGGGACTCATGTTAGACAAAAGCGAATGTTGACAACTAGCAGCTTGGCCCATGTTCGCGAACCGCCGTGTCCAGGGCAAACTGGGATGAATGACGTCGCCCTTCTCCACGCCCGAGTCCAGCCTGGATTCTGGATGCTTCCTCCCCAAAGCCACGCCCAGACATCACGAATTACGCCGTCATCTATTATTACTAACATGCGCATTGCCTTGATTGCAAGCGGAAGGTTCCTTTGCATGATGTATTTCAATTTCTTGTAGTCCTCGGTGCCGCGCTACTCTTACTTTTCAGTGACTTTCTTGACTGTGTCGACTTCCGACTTTCCTTACGTCGATCACCCGCTTGACTCTCAACCCTCTTGGTCGATTCCTACTTTGCTTGAAGCCCGCGAAGAAAGTGGATTTAGCTATCTGGCTATCGCAAGCATAACATCATCCCCGCTCGTGGTGAATTACTGTCAACTTCTCCCAAGTCTTTCAACCGTTTCGTCTAACCGGTCTTCTTCACCGCCCCGTCGCCCCTCCGATAACCATCGTACCCCTCGCCCCCCCCCCTCCAAGAATCAACCTCGCAGGACTTTGCATTTCCTTATCACATTGACCTTTCCTGCACGCTGCATGGCCTAGCCTGCCATCATTTTTAGCTGTTCCACTACTTCAGCTTTCCTTCAGTCCGGAGCAGTCGTTCTGCTCGGTGTGTACTCTTTCAGAATACGAAACCGAACAATGAACGCTAATACTTGTTACGAACTTAAGGACAAAAGCCATTGCACTTATCCTACCTTCTCCCTCTCAAGCCTGTTCCCAAGCACTCTTTAGCTCGTTCGCCGACTATGTCTCTACAGCAAGACCCTTCCAAGCCTGATGGGAGGCCAGAAGAGGTCCGATTCGATTCCATCACAGACGCTTCCGCTCAAAATGTCTCATCGGACTCCAACAATGTCTCAAAACCCGCGTCCGCTCCACCAGAAGCAGCTAAAGGTACCCAATCAGGGAGTGACTTGCTGCATCCCCTAAGCTTAAAGGAGATTCTCACAATGCGAGCACCCGATTTCCAGAAGCAGTATCAGGGCTTGAACCTCTCAGGTCGAATCATCAGTGCTGCTTTCTGTATCCCACACAAGTTATACTTCCGGGCTGGCCGTGACTGGGTATGAATTCCGCATTATCGAAGATTAAAGAATTAGCTCTAACCTACGGCTGTAGGAGTTGAAACCTCGGCCTGGATCTTCTGCATTGTTCGATTCATTCGCATATTTAGCCTCTGATAAATCAGGCTGGAGTCATACGCTTGTCGGATGGACCGGTGAAGTGGAACCCCTCAACGAGGGGAGCAATCCTTTGCAGGCACTACACTCCAACGCGAGTACAAAGTTGCCTGCAGCTCTTGACAACACTTCGCGATCTCTTAATAAAGGATCAACACCTGTGGTGCCCGATATAAGTTTGCTGCAGTCAAATAGTTTCGTTGCGGAAACCTCGACTGTGGGACCTAATGATCGGAAAAGGTTGGAGGATCAATTGAGTTCAAGTCGCCACGGCAAGGTTGTCCCGGTATGGCTGTCAGATGAATCTGATGTGCCCGAAGACACAATTATTCTTGGGGATCAAAGCAGATGGAGGCGCTATGCGGAGAAAGAGCTCTATGCTCTTCTGCACTATAAACAAAATGGACCAACGGACGGCAGGTTCGAGCGCGATTCTTGGACGGACTACGTGAGAATGAACCAGCTCTTTGCAGAGCGTATAATCCAGGAATACAAGGAGGGGGATATTGTTTGGATTCATGATTACCACTTATTCTTGCTCCCAAGCATTCTGCGGCAGCATATCCCGAATATCTACATTGGCTTCTATCTGCACTCGCCGTTCCCTAGCAGCGAGTACATGCGGTGTTTAGCCAAAAGGAAGGAGATTCTCACAGGCGTGCTTGGTGCAAACATGATTGGTTTCCAAACGTTCTCCTACTCGCGTCACTTCTCGTCCTGTTGTACTCGTGTACTAGGATTTGAGTCCGACTCGGCTGGCGTCGATGCATATGGTGCTCACGTGGCTGTGGATGTCTTTCCGATCGGTATCGATGCTGAAGCAATACAGAAGATTGCGTTTGAAAACGCGGACACGGAGAAGGCTGTAGAAGGGTTGCGACAGTTATACGCTGGGAAGAAAATCATTGTTGGCCGTGATCGCCTAGACAGTGCCCGCGGGGTCGCCCAGAAGCTCCAAGCTTTCGAGACGTTCCTCGAACGATTCCCTGAGTGGCGTGACAAGGTCGTACTCATCCAGGTCACCAGTCCGACAAGCGTCGAGGAGGAGAAAGAAGAACACAAGATTGCCAGCCGCATCTCCAACTTAGTCAGTACAATCAACGGTCGTTTCGGGTCGCTGAGTTTCTCTCCTGTCAAATATTATCCTCAATATCTCTCGCCACACGAGTACTTCGCGTTGTTGCGGGTGGCCGATGTCGGTCTTATTACAACAGTCCGCGACGGTATGAATACGACGAGTTTGGAGTACATACTTTGCCAGCAGGACAACCATAGTCCGCTCATTCTTTCCGAATTCTCCGGAACGGCTGGCGCATTATCGAGCGCGATTCACATTAACCCATGGGACACTATCGGCGTCTCAGAAGCAATCAACAAAGCCCTAACAGAATCTGTCGCTGACAAAAAGGAGCAGCACTTAAAACTCTACAAGCATGTCACGACCAATACGGTCTCAGCATGGTCTAACCAGTTCATCTCGCGCCTGCTCGCAAACCTCTCCTCTTTTGATCAGTCTATGGCGACCCCGGCCCTAGACAGAACAAAACTTCTGAAGCAGTATCGCAAATCGCGAAAGAGGCTCTTCATGTTTGATTACGACGGCACCCTTACCCCGATCGTGAAGGACCCCCAGTCCGCTATTCCGTCAGACCGTGTTTTGCGGACTCTTAAAACTTTGGCTGCAGATCCTCGAAATGCGGTCTGGATCATTAGTGGCCGCGACCAGGCCTTCTTGGACGAGTGGATGGGCCACATCCCTGAGCTTGGACTGAGCGCAGAGCATGGTTGTTTCATCCGAATGCCACGGTCCGACAACTGGCAAAATTTGGCGGAGACAACCGATATGGGCTGGCAGAAGGAAGTTATGGAGATATATCAACACTTTACTGAGCGCACGCAAGGGTCTTTCATCGAGAGAAAGAAGGTCGCTCTAACGTGGCACTACCGACGGGCCGATCCGGAATATGGTGCATTCCAGGCGCGAGAATGTCGGAAGCAGCTGGAAGAGCATGTATCCAAAACCTGGGACGTGGAAGTCATGGCTGGCAAAGCCAATCTCGAGGTTCGGCCAAGGTTCGTTAACAAAGGCTTTATTGCGACGCGGCTTGTGCAGGCATACGAGGACGGGAAAGTTCCTGAATTTATCTTGTGTTCCGGAGACGACTTTACAGATGAAGGTATGCTCTTTCCCTTTCTTGCTACCCCCAAGCTTCGCCATGAATTGCTGCTAATGCGTCTTAGATATGTTCCGTGCCTTGAAGAAATTTGAATTACCGGGCGATCATGTGTACACAGTCACTGTTGGTGCAAGTTCAAAGCAGACAGAGGCGAGCTGGCATCTCCTGGAACCCAGTGATGTTATCGAAACGATCACGATGCTCAATAACAGTGCTTCGGGGCAGGATTATTAGGCCATTCTCTGACAGTATAGAAGTTGATAAAAAGGCGGCTTACCACCAGCTATATTATATACAACGGTGTTATAGAATTGTCAGTATATTTTAGACAGCATAGACCAGTTATAATTTGCCTACATGTTCCTACTTTCATCCTATTCCCAGAGTATCGGGTGCAATCTCCCCACGTGTGAGAGGCAGCCTCCCATCAACTCCAGTATCTCAATTTATCTTCATTCAGGAAGCGATTTTTCCATTCCCAGGATTAAGAGAAAGCCAGCTTCCGTGACCCAAACGTCCATTCCATGTCAGAAAATGGGTCTTTTAAAGAGCATGCCTTGTTTTTGAAGGGCGCGACGCACCTGGGCAATGATATGCCTTGCAGTCTGGCGTAATCATCGCTACGACTTTGAGAGCATCTTATTTGCGGATTTTCCAGTCTAGCAGTGCCGATGAACCGAGTGACCCTACAAATCCCTACTTGTACTCGTACTCCAAGTACAACCCTCGCCTCGGCATTCTGTGCGAGCATGCCTCTCTCGACTCCACTGTCCAGTCTCCACGTGGGCTTTGCGCCCTTTGCTTGCCCAGTTTCATCAAGTCCTCGTCCCCGCACTCTCTGCTGCCCCCGAATTCATGTACAAAAAAAAAAAAGTCTCTGGCGAGATCCACTGTTGCTGCCTTACCCCCAGGGTTTTTAGAAATGACAAACCTAGAGAATCGGAGACCCCTTTGAGTCATACTTTGACTCGGCGCTACCTGACTTCTTCACACCAGGACTCCAATAGTCTGAAACTTCCACGTCAATAGCCCTGGTCCAAGCGATATACTCTGTACGTGCAAAGACGCGTTCGTTGCTCACCGTGCGCTGCTGCCCGTGTGATTTGTTCCGTTGCAATAAACTCCCCAGCTACCAACCAAAGTACTCTGGCGCATTTCCCAAGGACCTGTCCTGTGATTGTTGAATCGACGCCGCATGCAGCCCACTCTTCGCTTCATTCCTATATCTTAGAACGTTCTTGAAGGGACCCAATTCTTATACCAGTGGGCGATGGGTGCGGACGAGCCGAATGCTTGTCAAACGAGCTACCCATCTATGAACGAGAAACCCCAAACTCCCGGACTGGTAGGCGAGACTTCCAGCGAGGATGTGAGTTCCCTGAGAGAGTCACCGGGCGACGAGGAGTCAGGGGTGGGACACGGTCAGGACAAGGACCTTACGAAGACTGCTACGAACGTGAGCCATGTTGGCGCATTCGCAGGCAGGGCTCTTTCGATAGTCCGTACCAGAGAGTCCGGACGAGACCTTGGGCCTCCTCCGGACGGTGGTTTTCTTGCCTGGTCCCAGGTAACATTGGCCCATTTTGTCATTTTCAACACCTGGGGCTATATAAACTCATTTGGCGTGTTCCAGACGTACTATACTGAGACTTTAGGGCAATCACCGTCCGCCATCTCATGGGTTGGGAGCATTCAGATTTTCCTGCTTTTCTTCATCGGCACATTTTCAGGCCGTGCGACGGACGCTGGCTATTTCAAGCTCACCCTGACGACAGGAGCAGTTCTGGAACTGTTTTGCATATTCATGACTTCCCTCTGTACTGAGTACTGGCAGCTTTTCCTCGCGCAGGGTGTAGGACAGGGTCTCGGCTGTGGTCTGATGTTTTGTCCCACAATCGCTCTGATAACCACATACTTCAGCAAGAACCGGTCTATCGCCATTGGAATCGTTGCCTCCGGGTCTGCAACAGGAGGTCTCGTCTTTCCAGCTGTTGTTATGCGCCTGCTCCCGCGGGTTGGATATGGTTGGACGATGCGAACCCTGGGATTCATTTCTTTAGCAACAATAACACCCTGCCTATTCTTCCTGAAACAACGGCTACCGCCGCGTAAGAGCGGTCCGCTTGTGGAATGGGCCGCATTCAAAGAAGCATCCTACTCGTTCTTCGCCATCGGCATGTTTCTCAATTTCTGGGGACTATATATCGGGTTCTTTTATATTGGAAGCTTTACCAGGGAAATCATTGGCGCGTCTACGACGACCTCAATCAACGTTCTCCTTCTGATGAACGGCATCGGTCTTCTAGGTCGTCTCGGCCCGAATCTCACGGCTGACCGGTACACCGGCCCATTGAACATGTTGATCCCGTTCAGCTTCGCGACCGGTCTAGTCGCCTTTTGCTGGGCGGGCGTGCGTAATTTTGGCGGAGTGTATGGCTTCGCTGCATTTTATGGCTTGGCCGCCGCGGGAATCCAGTCGCTCTTTCCGGCGACGTTAAGCACACTTACAACGGATCTCAAGAAGATGGGAGCGCGTATGGGGATGGTTATGTCGGTCGTCGGGGTTGCGGCACTGATTGGGTCTCCAATCGCTGGGGCGTTGGTCCAACGAGGGGACGGCGATTACTTGTACGCTCAAATGTTCATGGGCAGTGTCATTATCGCTGGAACTTTGAATCTGATTGCAGCCCGAGCAGCTAAGATTGGGTTTGTCTGGCAGCGAGCATAGAGCAGAGATCGAGCACTGTATAGAGTACATACATGGATAGTCTCGTATTCAGGAAATAACATTGATGGCTCATCTGCTGGGCAAGCTCACTTATGAGAACAAGTGGATAAATAAGGGTTCCCCGCTTCAAAATCGGAGGGGCTCACATTTGACACCGCCAAAACTGGCGTCTGATTTACATTACCCGGCTCTAGATATCCTGCCAATAGTCGCCTTTGGTGGCCAAATACATTATCGGCAAAGTAAGCCAGTTCTTTTCTTTGTTGAGGCTTCATAGTTGTCAAGAACAGGAGGCAGTTCTCCATTTCGACTCCACCTACACTGCAGCCCAAAGACGAGAGTGGCAAGCGGGCACATGGCCCTGTCAATTCGGCCTCTTCCACCATAACAGTCTGAGAGTTAACTTCATACAGTTGCAGGACCACTGAGCGTTTAATTATTATCCTCTTCGATTGGGGTCAAACCGTTCTACCAACGCGCATCACCTGCCCACCGACGACGACAAAACGTCAAAGTTACAACATGGCACCCCGCGGCCGTGGAGGAAAGTTCTCTAAACCAAGTCGAGGAGGTACTATGCCCACCCATCTACCCATATTACCTGCAGCAGAAAAAGAAATAGGAGAAAAGCGACAGCTAACAAGTCCGCGTTAGGTGGAAAACACTTCAGCCGCGACATCCAAACAGTCGACAAAGATGGCAACCCTGTTAGTATGTGGGGGGTATGTTTCTAACCTTCGTCATTTATGCCAATTACGACAAAGCGTTAAAACAAAGGGCTCACAAACCACAGAACCCCGCTGATGACCCCGAGACGTCGGAGGAAGAAGAAGCTTCAACTGGAGACTCAGGCGACGAGTCTGAGAACGAAGCGGGCCCGAATACAATAACACCAAACTTTCCCCGAGACACCCTCTCCGAGAACAGATCGGAACTAAGCCGCGAAGAGCGCCGTGCCCTCGCAAAGGCGAAGAAAGCCGCTGCCGCTATGCGCAAAGCGCAAGGGCCTGCACAACCTGGCGACCTTCCGCCGAGCGATTCCGAGTCCGAAATCGAAGCACCCCTGACGAACGGCAACAAAAGCAGAGGCAAAGCCAGCGCCCCCGCCGCAGTCTCGGAAGAATCGGACCTGGACCTTCCTTCCAACCCGAACTACACATCTAAATCGAAAAAGACTGTAGAGGGCGAGGGAGGGGAAGCGCAGCTCTCGCGCCGGGAACGCGAGGCCATTGAGGCGCAGCAAGCGCGGGAGCGATACATGAAGCTACATGCGGAGGGTAAGACGGAAGAGGCGCGGGCGGATCTGGCGCGGTTGGCGATCGTGAGGGAGAGGCGGGAGCAGGAGAGGCTGCGCAAGGAAGCGGAGAAGGAGGAGAAGGCAGAGCTCGCAAGGCAGAGAGCCGAAGAAAGGGAAAAGAAACTGGCCAAGGTGGGGAAGAAGAAGGGAGGGAAGAAATAAAGAGACGAAGCTATCAGCACTGACTCTATGCCATTTATTCACTGGCCTAGCATCTCTGAGCATACCACGCCTGCTATATGACAGAGCAATAGAGTACATTTTCCCCTGACATATACGACGAAGAGTAGGAACTCTGTTGCTGTCAATAGCGAAATTGCCGCGTAAGACTTCAAAACAAGACGGATATCCGAACACAAACAGTACTAACCATGCACCTGCATAAACCTGTAACCTGCTGGTGTGAAGTAGTAAACGACGCAAGATGAAAAGCTTAGACACCCTGAACCGTTTAATGCAACTAGCGCCCAGAATTGCACACGAAACGAAACCATGTATATGCATTAAAACACCAATGTGATATCACCTCGATTATACACCCCAGAAAAGCCCCTTCACGCTGTGTCCCTGCATCACCACGCCCCAGCCCGCAATAAGGCTCACAAGCCACAAGATCGCGAACAACAAAATCGGAAGCAGAAGAAGCTCTGTGTTATGCAAGAAGGGAAGCGCGTTGTACCCGAGAAAAGTTATGTACGTGTAATACGTGAATGCGGAGAGATAAAGTGTGTTGCCGAGAAATGTAGTAAGGAAATCACTCGGGCTGCGGGTGAGGAGCGGGAGGAGGAGAAACTGTACAACGTAGAGGTGAAGGTATAGGGGGAAGAACGCGCGATTAGAGACCTGATAAGATTCCGTGTATGTCAGCCATCTGTCTGATATTTCCGCATACGCGCTTTGAACGTTTCAAAAGGCATACATCGAAACAGTACCCGAACTCTAACTGATCCTTCTCACCGGGTTGCGTAAAAAGACCCTGCGCCGCGCCGCGCCGTCGTCCGCGGATGCGCAGGCCTGTTATTGACGCCGCGGCGCCGTTGGGGCCGAAAAGACGACCGATGGCAAAGTAACCTATTGCTGAGACAAGGAGTGACGATCCTATGAAGTGCACAACGACAAATCGAAAAAAAAGGCGCATGATGGACCCGAATGAAGGGGCATATGCGAGACCCCAGGCGACGGCTGTGAGAAGTAGGAAGAAGGAAAGGAGGTAAGCGAACGACGGGTCGGGGCGGTGCCATGTGTTCTTTGTTTCTGAGGAGGAAGTTTAGACAGAAGCGACAAGGAGATCTGAGACCAAGCAGGACTTACGTTTCTATCCCATTTTCTGTTAGCTAAGTATTCTGGGGTGCATCGGCAGTGTAAGACGTACATGGTAGTATATTGATTTGAAGACCTTCTTCGGCGCGATCATGAGCGACGTCATTTCCCAAATGGCCATTTCAAAGTCCATCTGCGGAAACTTGAACATTCTGATTGACTCGAGTTAGCCTGGCTTCATCCAAGTAGGCTCGGTTGAACCGTACCTCTTGAAGAAACGCGGCATCCGTATAGTACTTGATCCGCGGTTCGCGGGTAAGCCGCCAAAGTTGGGAGAGCTGCCATGTTGACGGGGTACAGAGATATGGGGGTTCATCTCGTGTTATATTTCCTAGGATGCGAACATAGAAGGGACTTTCATATACGGCGTGGTGCAACAATTAGAGGTAAGTAACAATACACAGTGAGTTAGTTTGACTGTAGTGTCAGATATGGGGAGGTTATGTCATCCGCCAGTTGGTCGGCTCTTCGGATGATTGTATTTCCCTTCCACTAAGCATAGATTATGTTCATTGGTATACTATGCATGCATAAGAAATGGTCTTGTGTCACTGCGAGCCAGGACTTTTTAGTAGACGGAGCCTTTTAAAGAGTTACAGAGTGAACAATCATTATAAACGAGGATTATTCTGCCTCCAATGTATTTGCATTTGACGAGACCCCTCCGTGGTGTATCTTCCGCATATCGGCGTCCTATGTCAATTCTCATGTCTCACGTTGCATTCCTCTCCGGTTCAAGGATTAATTATGGAGTGTCAGAACTTCACAAAGTCCAGTCTGCCAAGACACCTTTAGTGGCTCCAGACAAACGGACTGATGGACTCCGCCGATGATAGATCTTGGTGAAGTTGAACCAAGTGGAAAGTTGACCAGTGACTGCCGACAATGGTGTCGAATTAACAGTGTGGATTGAGTCGACCCTATCAATGAGAAAGCCGAATAGTCTCGAAAGCTGGATACAATTAAGACACGTCAGTAATTTTGGATGATCCTGATAAGAATCGGGTTGTCTGCTCAGCTGCCGGTGTGATTAGCGTCCAGCTCGAAATTCAGGTGTACAGTAATAACCATTATTGACAAGCGGCATGGCTTCATGGGCCGTTCAACTTCATGGGTTTCGCGAAGAAACTGGATGAAACGGCTTGGAATCTCCAACCGTAGGAAGCTATGCAAAATCTCGTAAACTGACGCACCAGACGATGCTCCCTCCCATCGACTTTGCCCCTGACGGACAGCGTCTAAGCCGGGGACGGTCTAGCCGTGCCAGCTGGTAGAGACGCTAAGCGGAACTATCGCCTTTTGCATCATGGATTGGTTCCTCAGACTCTCGGAAACGATATTGCTTTTTAAGCCCATCCGGTCCCCCATTCACATTCCTCTCCACTCTCTCCACCACCTCCATCATCCCGGTTGTTCTTTTTCTGCGTTTACATATCCAAACTCCTGTCCTTCGCTCGCTGCGTCCAGACTCCTGGTAGCGTTCCTGGAGAACTGCACTCTCTCCTTCCGCGAGCCGTGGTTATCTACTACCCGGTTCCTGTCCCTGCCTTCTTCAAGGTTGGTTCGTCTCGCTGGTCGTTACTTTTGCTCTTTGGGTTGCTGATCGATAGACTCGCATTAAGTAATACAGGAAAACGAAAATCCAATTCAATTGATTCTATTATCGCCCAAATTCTTCATCTGAGGCAGCTCTCGAGGATAACATCTCCCCCCTTGCGCATTACACTGCAGAGCATCGTGGCCCTCCCCCTTCACACCATGCCCAGGTGATACAAAGTCCTAGTTGCTCGTTTCGCTTTTACCAGCATATAATTAAGCCCAAAATCTTGAATACTGCATCTATGATTTCTACAATCCTGTCCTGGCGACGAATTTCGGAAACTACGATTCCTCACCCTTGTTCGATGCCGAATCCATTGGAAAATACCACTCGTTAGCCATGAGTCGATCAACGCAATCGGGCGGCCTCAAAACGACATCTCAGCACCCTGACTCAGACACTATTTCCCCTCCCCGAACACCTCCAAGTACTTCCAGCTACAAAGTCAAGAGAGGTCGTCAGCCGCGGCCCTCTGTCCGTGAGACCTTCCTCGATGATTTCAATGATAATGCAAACGACAGCTACGACTCTGGCGACGAGCGAGATCCCCATGATCTGTCGCTGTCCCCCGGGCATGCCGCTCGCACATCCATCGTCGACAACATGCTGCTCTCCCTAGATCAGTTCTCGTCCGGCAATGCTTTGGATGACTACCGTCTCTTCAGTTCGGCATTCGAGTCCCCTAAATACTCCCGAGCATCTCAGGATTCGATCGCACAGCGCCGATACAGGGGCCATACATTTTCGTCCTCACTCTCGTCAGATGTGGAGTACGGATATGATGAGGGCGCCAGTCGGTACGCGTCACAGCTCGCGAGAGGACGCCGGAGTAATAGCAGCTCAAATTACAATACGGGTGTAAGAAGGATCGAGAGCACGCGGAGTCGTGACGGTTCCGGCTCTCACATTGACTACCGGACCAGTGCTACTGCACCCGCAACTCGCGCCGGAAGGAAAAGCAGCAAGGGCAGTGCGTCATCCAACTTGGATTTCGGCTCTTCTTTCTCAAGACGCCAGGTAGACCCGACCAGCGAGAGGCGATCAGCGAGCTTTGACATGGGCGCAAGAAAACCATTCATAAATTCACAAGGTTTCTCTCCGGACTTTGATTCGATGGGATACGACGGCATGGATGCGGCGCCCACGCCCAGCATTCCCGCTGGCCCGAGGAAAAACCACGCAGCGTCGCAAGAATTTAATAAAACGCCAAAAGCCCAGTCATCGCGCACTCCAGTGGCATCACGACGGGACAGCCTTAAATCTTCGCGGATTAACCAATCGCGAAATCCTCGCCCTGAGAACCTTGGCACAGCAGCCATGAGGGCTCGGGATCATGATTTTGCACTTCTCAACGACGCTGATCTAGAGCCTCCGCCGAATATAGCAGCTTCGCTAGATCCGCCAGCGCCGAGTCCAACAATATCATTCAACAAGCCAACATTCCCTATCCCAGAACCGACCCCAAGCAAGGAGCGCCCAGGATTCTTTCGGCGTGTCTTCGGATCCTCGAGGGCTCCTGGTAACATGCCTTTTGACAGCCTAGCGGATTACCCACCTTCCAAGGAGCACGAGCTGAAGAATATGAGTGGAGCGAGCGCCAGCCCAAGAGCACGGACTCAATCGCAGAAGACTGGCACGGCCGGCACCCACACACCCCGTGAAGGTGCCCAAGTGGTGAACAAGAAGTCATCATTTTTCCGCCGACGGAAGAAGTCGGTGACGGAGAATGTCCCGCCCCCGATCATCCTTCCCCAAAATCTTGGGCCCAAGGCCGGGGGTATATTGAAACCAGAACCCAGCCCAGTTAGCAGCCTGAGGAAGCTTATGAATCCATATCTTGCCGATGCTACTCCTAACCAAAGCACACCTGCAGTTGACTATTCTACCGAATCTTCAGATTGGAGCACTGCGGCTAATGACCCCGACAACAAGAAACCGGACGATGTGCTGAGGCGCAAGGAGAAGGGCAACTCTCTGAATGTCCACAACGGTCCCAAGGCCAAGTATAGTCTTTACCCTGCGAGCTCCGCCAGTCATGCACATGATACTTCTTTCTTGGGAACTAGCAGCGGCGATGAAGAGCCTCCTCTTCAATCAAACAAGCTGGAAGACACACCGCCGGTTCCACCTCGCTCCTCTCGCCGGCGAACAAGGGATGGTCCTGAGGCGGAACCCAGTGAGGCAATATCCGTGGAGATGAAACAAGCTGAAACATCCAGAGACAAGCTTATGATATTAGAGAATCTGCGCCCTACCTCGTTATCTCCTGTTGCGGAACGCTCTTCTATTCAATCCGCCAACCTTCCCGCTATTGAGACACCGGAGAATGATTCAACTTCGACTCCAGCAAAGAATTTGAAAGATAGAGACATTTATGATGCGACCATATGGAATGATGACTTGGATTCGCCCAGCAAATTGCCTTCTCCAGTCATCGGCAAGGAGTCTTGCCAATTCTCAGCTTCCGAGACTTCCGACTATCAAACCGCCAGCAATACCCCCATTGTTCCGCAAGTATCTGAGTGGAAACACGCTGAAGATAACGCTGATCATCCCGCTGATGTGTCATCGGAATTGCCTAGCAGCAAAGAAGAACAACTAGCGCGGAGGCTGTTTGATAGCCAGGATGAGTTTATTGGGAACGAACCAGCCGCTGCTTGGCTTGGTAGTCCGGATCATGCCAAGATCCGCGAAGCATATATGGCCCTGTTTGACTGGTCTAACATGAACATTCTCACAGCCCTTCGAGGATTATGTCTCAGGTTACTGCTAAAAGGAGAGACCCAACAAGTAGACCGTGTTCTGGATGCCTTTTCTAAAAGATGGTGCCAATGTAATCCACAGCATGGCTTCAAGGCGGCTGGTAAGTTGATGCTTCTCATGTTCATGCTACCCAGAATTGACCCAAGTTTAGATGTCGTACACACAATATGTTATTCCCTGCTCTTGTTGAATACCGATTTGCACCTTGCAGATATCGAGCAGAAGATGACCAAATCCCAATTCGTTCGCAATACAATGCCCACAATCCAACGGGTGGCTGCTGAAGCTGCCCCAGACGACATTGACAACAAATGTGCCACTTCGAACTTGAACTCTGGCCTTCCGTCTTCTAGGTCTGCGACATTTCCTCCCGAGGAGTCGGAATCAAGCAATGCCACAGCGGACAAGACAGACAAGCCCGCTACTACTCCTGCAAAATTGGTGAATCGCTTGTCTCGAACAGATTTAGGCGCGAAAATGGCAAATGACGCAGAGGACGAGGTTGGTCCGCTCGTCAACGTCCCGTTCCACGGGACAACGAAAGCCTGGGAGCAGCAGGTAGAAGCAGTCCTCCGAGGTTTCTACTCATCGATCCATAAACAAAGGCTTCCACTTCTCGGAGCCCAAACGGACAGAGACGTGCCTCGCACGGCATCGAGTGCAATGTTAAACCCTAACTCCGGGCCGTATGGCCTTCGCAGAAGCCCCAGTACCGTCAGCAAGAGTGGCTCCGACATCTTCCCGCGCGGTCGTTCTGCTGACTCTCGCTTTGGTACCGCACGTTGGTCTTCCAAGCCTCGTTCACGAGCGCGGCTATACCCTCCTTCTACTCTTGGCTCTAGCAGAACAAGCTTAGATGATCAGTCATCCCTGTGGAGTCCATCTGGATCCAGTACTTGGAGCAAGTACTCTTTAGGAAAGCTGACATCGGCTTCTGTTGACTCATTTGCATCTGGATATCCACATGCAGATTATCAACAGTCTATAGGCTTCGCCAACGCTCTCAGTCAGGCAATTATTCGCGAGGATTCCGCGCATTCTATTGCCAGCAATGAGGAATTTGAGCGGACTGGTCAGCTTCTCGAGGACGAAACCTTGGAGCTCGCTGGTGCGCCATGGGCCAAAGAGGGAAACTTGAAACATAAGCATCATCTGGATTCCGTTGATAAGCGGGCGAAGGACCGCAACTGGAATGATTGTTTCGCTGTCATTCAACAGGGTTGGATGCGCCTTTTCTCATTCAATGCATCAAAAACTATAAGGCAAAAGTCCAAGCAACGCTCGCCCGGTGGTGTTGTCGTGGGTGGAGGTAATTGGACCGAGAACGCCGAAGAAATCTGGAAATTCCTCTTGCGTCAATCCATTGCCAGTGCGCTTCCGCCTCCAGGCTACTCAAAGTCCCGTCCGCATGTCTGGGCCCTGAGTCTACCAACTGGTGCAGTACACCTTTTCCAAGCAGGCACACCGGAAATCGTCCGGGAGTTTGTCTCTAGTGCAAACTACTGGAGCGCCAGATTATCTAAGGAGCCACTTATCGGTGGTATTAGCAACATTGAGTACGGATGGAGCGACGCGATTATCAACAGTGCGTTGATTAATCCAGAGTCTAGGTCACCACCGTCTTCATCTGGGCCAGGACCGAGACCTAGCCTTCAAAGTTCTATTCGGAGCTCTATCGACCAACAGGTTGTCCGGCCCAAGTTGCCCGCGGATAGGGTGCACATTAGTGACTGGACTCCGCCGCAGCAAAGTATGATGGCCGCCAACCTCAACGAAGCTGATCAATTGAAGTCACTGCAAACATATGTCAAGAACGTCGAGGACGAGCTGCAACGGCATAACGAACTTCGACCAGCGATGGTGCTTGCGTTTTCACCACGGCATCCGAATGCGGCAAAATCCATGGCCAATTGGGAGCGGAAGTCATCGTACTTGCTGCGAGAAATTGTGAAATTCCGTACTTACATTGACTCCCTTCAAAGCGCAATTGATGCAAAGAACAAAATACTCGCTGACCGGGAGGATGAAGCCAAACCTGCCGAGTCGTGAGCCTCTCAGATGCTCTCCCTCTCCAATTTCTGTCCTGTCGGGCCTTCCGGGCCTCGCAGAAATCTCACTGGCACAATCTACTGTATTATATTCTTCGAGAACTCAGTTTGCCCCTAAATTTCGCATGACTGAGGTACATATTTCTTATGATTTGGGCGTTTATTGATCATCGTCTCTCCTTTGTGCCGTGTTTAGGCTTTGACGATATTATGTGAATAAGAGGAACGACTGCTTGATTGTGAGATGAGATAGTCCCTTGATATTTACTACATAAGTAAATAATGCTTTATTCATGCAGTAGACCGGTCACATTAACAAGTCGCGGCAGGTTCCGTGGACACAGGCAAGCCGCCACCTTGGCTCGCTCTCAGCGAAGATTTATCATCACAACAAACATCCCTGGCCTCGGTTGTCCCTCCCTTTCCATATATTTGCTGTTCATGCCACTATTCTTGACTGCTTCCCATCAACAGCAATTATAAGTCGGCTGCTAGCTGCAGTCTAGCCTGCAAGAAGGGCTAGACTCCCTGCTGCGCGGCTACGTCAGTGGGTAAGTCGAAGCTGTCTCACGCTCCACGGCCGCCTATTCATGATTCGGCAGTTAAGTGATGCTGAGAGAACAATGTGGAGAAATCAGAACAGCTTGGGAACCCAGGCTAACCGTTTGGAGACTAGGTAGGGTATTATTATTGTCTGACGCTTTCTGCTCCGTAACCATGTCGACCTCACCCCAACCCAACGCGCCCGCCAACAACGCGCATCAAGGGCGCCGGTCGTTATTTTTCTCATTCACTGGTACCGAAATCACAGAGCCTGACGATTCCTTGGACACAGACGAGGAATTTTGCCACCCATTGGATTCTATGGTGGAGGATACGCGGCGAGAATTACCACAAACAATAATGAATGCGACCGCAAACGGCGGAGATGATCGTCGTCACAACACATCGCAGGCCGCAACTCCCACCATGGATCACGATTATGACGACGAAGGAGATACGGTCGCAATCGATGAGCATCAAGAACTCGACGACACAGAACACAGTCTCGACCTGCTACCTCCTTTACCTGACCAGGATGATAGTAGTCTTGAAGAACGCAGCGATCACGACAGCGCGGATAACCAGACCTTCCTAGAGACCGAGATGAAGAAGAAATTGGCCGAAATGGAGTCCAGCTTTTTACCAGAGCCTTCGACTCTAGAAGTTGCTGCTGCGAATCGAACGGCTGGTGCAGACGACACCTACGTTGTTGGCGTGCCGAGTGAACACGCCCTAGACTTCACAGAACCAGCCTGGCCGGGTCCGGATGAGTTCAGCCATGACATAACATCGACAAATGATGGAGTTCTCATTCCTCGCAGCCCTCGTCTGGGACCTACGGAAGACTACACAATCAACCCGGTGGGGACGCCGGCGGCTGGGGCAGAACAATATGTAGGCAATACTACGATGCTGGAAGCACTTCCATCGTCGCCGGCGGCCGCCGCGGCAGCTCGCATGGGGAGCCGGAATCAATCTACATTTCCCGAAAGCGCCAAAGAGTCCAGTCAGTTTTCTCAAGACTACTCAGTCGATCAAGGTTCAATCGAAAGCGCCAACCAGTCACTACAGTCAGCCCAGGAGTTCCAACCCACATCTGAAACGCACACCAAACTATTTAGTGACGGCAATGCCAGCGATGCGGACGCCGCATCTCGCAGAGGTAGCCGAAGGAGTAGCCGCCCCAAGTATTTGACTAGTCGCCAATCCGCACATCGTCTCTCGTACTCTTCTGCGACAAGCAATGCCACTGAAATGACCAACAGTGATGCAACGTTAGGCGCCGCTGACTTTGCGCTTCAATCCGGAGGTGCTGCCCCTGGAAATTCGACTGCGGGATCCCGCCGTAACAACTTGGCCAGATCTGTGAGCTTGGGAAGTATGGCGTCTGGGATCTCGGGATACAGCGACGAAAACGTTATGAGTAGACGGGATATGAGTGGAACTACGGAGAACAATCTCCCCCCTCTTGACGAAGAAGAAGGACAATCGCGCCCCGCTTCGTCTCACCAGAAACAGCCCGAGCAGCAATCGCCGGCAGAGCCTGTTGATGATACTTCTGGGCCAATGACGCCCAAGGCTGAACAGGCTTTTCCGACCGACACGGCAATTGCAGAACGAATCAAAGATGTCCAGATCCCTAGCGCTTTTGTGAAGCAGTTTCGTGAAGACTTTGGGAGCGGACTGTCACCAGACAAACGGGGAGCTGGGATGACCCCGGGTTTTGCTCGCAGTGGCAGATCCATGACTCTAAAAGAGCAAAGTAGTACGATCGACCGCCTCTCAAAAGAGAACTTTGACTTGAAGATGCGGATACATTTCCTGAATGAAGCGCTGAACCGCCGTTCTGAGGAAGGCATCAAAGAGATGATATCAGAAAACGTTGAGTTGAAATCGGATAAGTTGAAGCTACAGAAGGATAATCAAGGGTTGAAGCGAAAGATTCGCGATTTGGAGAAGCAACTTAAAGACCAGCAGTCGGATAAGGAGTCGATGCTAAACCATGACCCGGAAGGCGGCTCCGATGAAGAAGACCGTGACCACGCTCAGGATGAGGAGTTGCTATTTTTGCGTGAAAGAGTGGAGACGTATGAGCTTGAGATAGAACGACTAAGGTCTGAGAGTATCGCGAGGGAAAGCGAGAAACGGAGACTGGCAGAGATGCTGAAATCCCTGAATGACGGCAGGCCAACCGGATCGGATTCTGGAGCAAGAGAGGAGAGAGTAAGTCGAGATTAGTAGCTACAGGAGCTTCGCTGACATACTTTCTAGGATATGTGGAAAGACATGCTCGATGCAGAAACTGCAGCTCGCGAACAGGCTGATGAGGAAAACAAGAGATTACGAGAAGAACTGATGCGTGTCAGGAGCGAGGCGACCTACGCCATAGCTCCCGCGGCGCCTTTGAGGTCAGGACAGCGTAATCGTGGTGACTCACTGGCGTCGCATTCGGCCGTTTCGGACAGAGAACTGTACCGCAATACTGCTGCCGGAAGCTCCTCAAGTTCCACTCTCGTAATGGAATTTGAATTGCTGAAACAGGAGAACGCAGAGTTGCGGAGAGAGGTCAGCGCGCAGACCTCAATGCTGACCTCGCGAAACCGAGAGAAAGAACGCTTATACCAAGAGATTGAGGAACTCAAACTCGGACAACGTCGTGATCGATCGATTGCCGGTGACAGCATACTAGATCGGTCTGCTTCCAGGGCACAAGGGCGGCCATCTTCCAGCATCAGTGACCGGACTGGACAGTCACCGATCGACGACGCGGAGCGTGAAGACTGGGAACTTCGAAACGGGCAACTCCGGGACCAAGTCTCTGCACTGAAATTAGAAAATCAAGCTATCAGACAGGAACTCGAGGAGCTAGATAAAGCTTACTCAGCTGACGTAGAGCAAGCTGAGGAAGATATACAAACTCTTCAGCAGGAACGCGACCAGGCAATGCAGGTAGCTGAGGAACGGGACGCTGCTTTCCAAGAATTGAGAGCGGAAGCCCAGGAAGAGTTGGACGCTCTAGGTGACGAACTGGATCAAAAGATCGAGGAGTGTCAACGCCTAACGGAAGACCTACGAACGCAGGATGACAACCTAAGAGCGCTGCAGGCAGAGATGCGCTCTGCCAGCGAAGGCATTATTCGACTAGAAGAGGATGCACAGAATAATCTGCAGCGCTACAAGGCTGTACAACAGGAGCTCGAGCAGTGCAATGAAGAGATGGAATCTTTGGAGAAGAGCTTGTACGAGGCCAATTCCAAAGTCCAACGACTCACTGTTCAAATTGAGTCGAGCCAAAATGAGATTGCGTTTCTCCGAGAGGAACAAGATGGCGACAAGATCAAGATTGGCGACCTAGAGTCTGAGCTCAAGACCTATCGAATGAGTCTTCAGAGTGAAAAGGACAAGACGAAGGAACTCGAGGGACGTCTAGCTGAGGAAAGATATCAGCGCGAAGTTGTTGGAAGCAAGGAAAAGCAAGAGGTACAGCGGATCATGAACGAGCTAAATCGGGAGGTGTCCGCCGCCAAGGAAGAATGCCGTAAATTGAAGAAGAACCTTTCGGCGCAAGAAATCGAGACGAATACCTGGAAGGACCGGCTCACTGATCTGGAGAACAACCTGCGAGAAACTCTTGGTGACCTGACGGGCAGTCGGTCCAGCTTGATCGCCAACATCATGAAATTACAAAAGGAGCTCGAAAGCACCGCGCTGGAGCTCGAGAGCACGCGCTCTACGCTGGATGAAAAAGAAACATTGTTACGAAACCGCGACGCGCTACTCGAGAGCCATGGACTAGAGTCCCGGAAACTGTCTGAATTGCTTGAACGCGAACGACAGGCTCGTCGCGCAGACAAGCAGTCATTCGAACAAGCGCTCAAATCTCACCATCAGGCATCTCGTACCATCACGCAGAACAACTCCCGTATCCTGGAGCTCGAAAATGCAAGAAGTCAAGATCGTAAGCGTTTTACCAGCCTTGAGCAACAGTTTCGGGAGCAGCTCAATGAGCGGAATTCCATGCTGCTGACTATCTGGAAGCGCCTGTCCGGCATGTGTGGGCCAGACTGGGCTCATTCTAACAGCCTGATCAACGGCAACCTGCCAAGCCAGGAAGTTATCGGCAATATCCTGTTTTGGCCAGGGTTTAGCCGCAATCTCCTTCTCGCGGTCAAGACGCTGGAGAACGTGATATCAAGCTTCAAGACCCGCGTCAAGGATGTGGAGCGCAACTTGACAAAGCAATATCAAACCCTTGAGCACGCGTTTAGTTTGCGGATCAAGAAGCTAGACCGGTTGGAGGAGACTACAATGAACATGCGCGCCCAGTTACAGACTCGAAACCAGACGGGGCTCTCGCCGGAGTTATCCAAACTTCGCGGCGAAAACCGACTGCTGAAGGCCGAACTCAACTTACTTCAAAACCACCCGCGCAGCCGCAGCACGACAGCTGGCGTGGCAGGCTCGCCGCAGTCATCCACTATTGACATGGCAGAACGCGGCTCGCTAGTACGCGCCAACACAGCAGCCGAATCATCACCTGCAAGATCCAGCATTTCCCAACCAGCCCAAATGACAAATCTTGCAGAAACCGTCGGTGCCGTCACTCGCCCACGGCAATTCAAACCATCAGATAATCACGGCAATCAAGAAGTATGGATAAAGCGTCTGCACGAGCTGGAACGGAGGCTCAAAGCAGAACGGGAAGCGCGCCTTTTAGACCGTAATGGCGCACGGAGACGCCTGGAGGAGCGCGATGCCGAGAATAAACGGCTCCGTGCGCAGTTGGATCGACAACGTCTCCGCAAGGGAGTCTTAACAGAGACTTCTACTGATGATGGCGGCCATGGACCTCCTTCTGAACCTACCACCGGGGACGAGGGGTATAGGGAGCGGGAGGAAGAACATACCTCGAGTGAGGGGGAAGGCATCACAGTTGATATCGAAGTTTGATCCTCTTTCTTGCTACATATTCGTTGGCTATTGTTAATGCATCTTTAGCGGGTTGGGTGTTGAGCTGGGGTTTGTGACATTCTTTCGTACGATGATTGCTTGACTGAATGACTGACCTCTATACCCCTGCGTTTTGTTTTCAATCATTACTAGTATTGGCTGCGACAGTACATATACCTACCTTGGTCTGACGAATTACTATCCGTGACGAGATTTCGGACAACTATAATTGTTACCAACGTAGACTTAAAGTTGCAAGTAGTATACAATACTCTACCCATACTTCCTGCAATGGCCCGGCTTCCTAATTGTTTCAGGAGCACCATCTATTATCAACCCACGCCAGCAGACTTTCCCTGACTATGCGTCGCGTTCGCGCTTCTCACCTGCTTCGCCCATCTCAACCCACAGCTATTACATAGGTCCCGATTCCCACTCGGCCCCCTCCGCCACTCAGGTGTCGTCCGTGTCCCACACATAGCACAGCTCTTCTCCATAACGGCAGCGCTTTGTTTCCTCTTCCGCTTTCGTCTCCGGGCAAGAAGACGCTGCGCTTCATCGGTCAAATGCCTATTCTGCTTTTCGAGCTCGCGCAGCTCAAAGTGCCAGTTTGAGCCGCGAGTTGGGTTGAGTTCTTCGAAGAGGTGCATGCCGAGTTCAGTGGGCGGCTCGGTGGAGTTGGGTGAGGCTGATGAGGGCACGGCTAGAGTTGCGGAGGACGTGGGGGGTTGTGGGAAGTTTGGGTGCGGTTTTTGATGGGATTCGGCTGTCTGTTGCTGGGGCTGGGGTGGCTTGTAGTCTCCAGGGCCGGTGTCACTTGAAGTCTGACTCTGACTCTGGCTATTGCTTTGGTCTTCAGTAGTTGATGCTTGTAGCTGGAGTTCCTTTGGAAAGCGGAGGTGTGCGATCAAGAAGGCGGGTTTGGAACCGCCATATACTATGTCTCCCGGATATAGGGTGATCTGGGCAGAAATGATATGGCCCTTCCGGTGGCGGATTTTGTGGGTGAAAGTAGCTTGCTGATTATGCCGGGATGTTTCAAGCGCTTGCTGGACAGCCGGTTCCGAGTGGAAGTTGTCGCTCACAAGAAAGTCTTGTAAACGTTTGCCTATAAGGTCGTCGGACCGCCGGCCGAGGACTGCGCGAGATTTCGAGGACATGAAGAGGATGATCCCTGACAAGGATAACTTCGCCCAGATGTCGTTTTCGGCCAGCCCACTACTCTCAACGTTGGAAAGCTGGATAGGTGAGTACATAGGGATAAGTCTGCCGACGAGGACCATGAATTGCCGGCCTCGTTGGGTAATGTGCCATCCTCCATGGTTTTCGAACCAGGTATAACCGCTTTCCTTTCTCCGGATACGATATAGTATGCTAATAGGGTCGCCAGTGGTGCAAGTCCGCATGTCGCGAGTCACGGGACCAATGTCGCTTGGATGACATATTGCTGATAACGTCTTTCCGCGCAGGTCGTTCGGCTTGTACTCCAACACTGTTTGGCAAGACGGCGACAGATAGAGAAACTCACCCTCAAATGACAATACAAAAATCAGATCATCTGTGTTCTCGACTAGCATATGATGGAAAAGGTCTACTGCCACTGACTGGCCTCTGACAAAGTCGTTCAGAATGACTGACACTTGTCTCGGACTAAGCATGGCGGTAGGAACACGGTCATCCCGATACATATCCGCAGCAGGGACGACGTAAGCAGGCAGTTGGCTCCGGTGGTAATCTATCATGTAAGTCCCATCTAGCAATTTAGTTAGTTTAGCTCAAACCAAGATACGAGAGTTAAGATATACCCGGATTTCTTCGTGTGACCGCCTCCGGCCGCTCGACTAAATCGACTTGAAAACCCACGTAGTAATCTTTAGCGTTCCAGCGCACCGGAATCATCGTCACCAGGTTCAAGAATGGCTGCCCCCCTTTTCGGTAATTGATGACGCTTACTTGAATCTCAGAACGTTGATCGACCGCACTGCGTAAACGGCTGACTGTATGAGAGTCGACAAACTTCCGGGGCTCCCCTTTTTCCACCTTGGCGTCCGGACTCTGAAGGAAGCGACAATTGCGCCCAACAATTTCCCTCTCATTGTACCCTGTTAGCCGCTCAAAGGCTTGGGATACGTAAACAATGGGACTGTCCTCCATTGTGAGGTCACAGAGTACAAAGGCACATGAGAGATCCACCGGGCCAAGGTCAATCCTAGGATTATCTCTCGATACCACCTCGGCCTATGTATTATATTAGTTAGAGGAAAGGTAACGAGATAGATAAACCATGAAGCCATGACCTACCAAGATGCCCATCATATCATATCCACTTCGTGAATAGATATTGGGATACGGGGTGCTGCTCCTAGAAGCTTCTGACCTGGGACCTAGTTCCCTTGTGTCAAAAAGGCAAGTGGACTGGTGCCAGAAGATACTTACCCTTTCCTGTCATGGATTTTGGCTGGATGGGCCGATGGGAGGTCGCTGATACCGATGTTTGAGGAAAAGGGTTGGTGTCTTGAAGCTGCCCAGGTGGTAATTTCTGGCCCGCTGAAGGCACAGCGGCGCGAGAGGGTTGCGCTGGGCGAGAAAGCAAAGTCTGGGTTGAAGGGACCATACTGCCTGATGTATGGGGTTGGGCCCAGTATTGGCGTTGCGCGCTGGAATATGTCGAGGCATTGTCAGGCCCGGGAGCGTGTGAATGCAGGGAAGCGAACTGATTGAGGTCGTGGTTTAAAGCTGTTGTAGGTAAAGGGTAGGTAGCGAAATCGTATGAAAAAGCACTTTCCGAACCTAAGCTCACTGACACTGAATTACCCTCATTGGCAGTATCATAGGCAAGCATAGAATTATGCATTGGATAAGCATAATCCCCCACCGGGACGGAAGATGTATAGGTCGCCATGTGTGCAATATGACTCTCTTCGTTGCTCTCGTTATAATCTGGAGATCGAAATGCAGAGAGCTGCCTGTCGTCGATATCTCGATTGGCCATGATGAAAAGGCCGATCGATCGATCGGATCGGGGCGCTCGAGCCGATCAAAGAGATATGCAGGGAGCTCGGAGCTTGTCCGCGAAGCTTCCGCGATTTCACATAAAGCAGGATGAAAACTAACGGCGCAACGGGTTTGAGGTGAACGCCATAAAGGAAGGGATATCAAGAATTGACGAGAGGCGGAAATCCCACGCTAAACTGGGATGGAATCATAGGACCTACTACGCAGAAATAGACGAGCAAAGTCCACTGGCCCACTGGGAGGAAATTGACAAGGTCTTTTTAAACCTGAGCTGCTGAAGTGACCGACACCACGAGCAACGTAGGAGATTCAACTGGGAGCTGGCGCAGAGAATTCGTCCATGCCGTCTTGTTCTGTACTGGAGTGATTGGAAGCGATCAACGCCGCCTCCATGACGGGACGATTGAATCTGCCAATAAGAGCAAACTGGGGCAATTGATGTGTCGAGAAAGCAAGGAGAGCTTTTCTTAGTATTTGATTGATCATCAATCGAAATGTTCAATGAAGAAGACGCCGCTTAGGGATTGGCTGCAGCTGCACAGACCGGAGGCGAGAGAGAAGCGGCGAGGTGATCGATGATGGCCGAGGTAGATATCACGTGGTCGCGATGTCTTCAGATCTGAATTGTCAACTGAAGCTGGAGAAGGTACAGAGTCCGGACCTGACGCTTGCCAATCGACTTGATCGTCAATTCAGGCTGCTTGATCTAATTCGGATTTCTGGTTATTTCTCCATAAGAAGTGGCAATGAATAAGCCTGCTGTCAACAAGCTCTTCAGCCCCCCTAAGCATGTACAGCAACCTCATCCCAGCCTTTCTGGATGATATATTCTGCATACAATTGACCTTCTTTGTGTTTTCTTCGTTGCTCACGCGACAATGCTGAATGCAGTCTTGATTCTTGGATCTCATGCTATAGGTACCTCCTAAAAAGTAGGGACGACGATCTCCAGCCGTTATCACCAACACTAATTCCCCGATAATCGCAGCAAATGTTCAAGGGGCACTTTCTTTGTTTCACCATCTTTTTCAGCCTTCCCTCCCTTTCGATATTCATCATGCTATACACTCCTTACTGCCAGAGGTTATAATATTGGCTGATTAGGCTGTCTGCCTTTCTTTTTTTGCAAGTTTGTTTTGTTAGGCAGAGACATCCCTGGAATTTCAGCTTTTCATCATACGACAATCCTTTCAGCGACAATCTCATTCCAGTGTGCTAGCAGAATCTTCTCCCTGTGCTGTCTTTACTCTGACCGTAGTCATCTCGAGCTTGACGCACCGATCAACCTGTACATCTCATTCAACGCAATAGCCACCATGGGAGACGCCCCAAACAAGATCTCAATTACTATCTGCGGGGACGGTGGATGCGGTATGTTGTGCGACATTCTCACGTTCCCAGTCTCATCTGATGACTGATTGTGGAGAATGATATATCTGAAAACAGTCAGCGCATGGCATTGACCGACAATAGGAAAGTCTTCCATCACCCTGCGGCTGGTTCGCAGCGAATGGGTCCACGAGTAAGCCAAATCCAAGCATTATTTGATCGCGTGCTGACCTTGTCCTGTTCATAGATATGACCCTACCATAGGTAAATAACGCAAACCCAATCGCTCCGACAAGCAATAATACTCATCACCCGGCCAGAGGACTCGTATTCTGTTTCACGTACCATCGATGGAGAACAATATTTCTTGTCCATTACCGATACTGCTGGCCAGGAGGAATATCGAGGACTATGGGCAGCGTCCAACCTAAAATCGGATGCGTTTCTTCTTGTTTACGACATCACTAGCAAGTCCTCCTTAAGCGCCCTAGATTATTTCATGGACATGATCGAGATGGAAGCCGATCAACGTGCGGAGGACAACTTGCGGTTGATGAGAGAACTAGGCGATAGTGCACGAGGGGTAGAATTTGGTATGGCTGCCCCAGTGAAGATTGTCGCGGGAAATAAATGCGATCTGAAGGACAACCGGGTCATCAGCGCGAAAGACGGCCTGGAGTATGCCCGGAAACACAACAGCGGGTTTATGGAAACAAGTGCTCGGGAGATGGTTAATATCGAAGAAACATTTGCTCGTGCGGATCCTCCCCGATTCTCGAAATGCGCAATCTGACATTCTTTAGTTTTGGTTCGCCGGGTTGTAGAAGCTCGTCGAGAACACCATCAATATAATCAGGAGCTGACAAAGCCGACCCGTCATGTGGGATTCTCACTGAAGAAAACACCTACTGGCGGTGTGTCGAAGAAGGAGTCCGACGCAAACCTCTCCAAACAAACAAACCAACGCCAGAGCATATTCCACGGCCTGCTGAAAGGCCGGCGCGCAAATACTGGCCAGGAGCAGGTTAAAAAATATCCAGAAAGGACACCAGAGACGGACACGTCAGAAGGCGAGATTCCCAGCCGATGGAAACGACTCTGCTGTTAAACATCGTCTCCAGCATGTCATTGCATAGCCCCTATACCCTTTCGTTTGTCGCGCTTGGTGGACATGCATGTATCATAGTACCAACTTTCTGCAACTGTCTAATTACCTTCTTGTATAGTCATTTCGAAAAGACCCAGGACACGCTTGAGAACCGGATTGAGCGAAGCATGAAGTCATTTTATATAGGTCCAGCTGTTGTAGCCTATCTTATGCGAGCTCCAGGCCTACTCTGCGATGATTTGATATCGAGAGCGAGACCACAAGTAGATGCCGAGTGAATTCATTCATTACAACTTCAAGGTCCGTAGTAGTATTGCAACGTATGAAGGACGGGTATGCGCATCTTTGACGTGAACTCGCAGTGTGGACCGAAGTCTCGAGAACGTGATATCCACCGCTGCACCCACGCTGCTGAGCTATCATGATATAGAACCTTGATTTCAGTGTTCAGAAAGAGAGCTTTCAGTTGTTCGGACTCTAGACTGATGTATCACGATCAATATCAAAGCCACTTCGTCTCATTGACTCGGTACGGTGATATATGAATTCTGATGTATGTAAAACCCAACACCTTGATCACTGCCCGAGATCATTTTGAACCGCGCTAGTTTAAGCCGTTCTAGCCAAGCAGAGTGTAAAGCCTAAAGTGCTCCGTGTATCTCAATTGATGGAACGTTAAGACACTGTAGCTGAAAGAACAAGAATTAATTACGGTCAGTGATCGAGTGACGCAAGAATTAAGTCAAAGCACTTTTCTTGATAGAGTCTACGCTACTATTATCTAGTAGCGACTGTCACAGGTACAGTGCACGTCATGAAAAATTTTATGCCGTGAAGTAACCTGCATCTATCTTTGTCCTCTGAGTAGGTCGGTCTGCGGAGAATAGTCCCGAGCCTCAAGGCAAGATAACCGAAGGCCGAAATGGCAACTTTCAACTGCCAAGCCATAGGGTCAACTTGTCGAGAATGTCAAGCTTTCAGGCATCATCAGGAGACTCATTGACTTATCCAGGACTGATATAATACAGAGCAGGTTCTGGTGGGTTTATGCCGCCGTTGGACAAATAATCGTCATACAACGTGATATTCGTTGCTCAGTGCTGTTGCTGTGCCCATGGGGCCCCTGCAGAATGGTTACATAATGATGCCCGCCGCCAAGTGCTCGGCATGGCGTGCCGATGGGGACCACACAGAATCCGATCTTGTGCCGAAATCCGCTTATGCATTGGAAAAGAGGCATAGTTGCCAGATCCAGCAGGCCTCGATTTACCTCAGCGTTAGTGACTAAAACGATGGAGGCTGGACGGCGCGCATTAGTTATGTACTCTTTATGAAATGATTGCATGATTCAAACAACCAACTCTGCTTCTATTTTGTTGTTGATTGCTCGCCATGTTCCGTGCAGTATGAGAAACACTCCTACTGAAATGTCGCAAAGTGAAATATGTTAAGAACAAATAATCTAATCCCATTCCCAGCAATGAAGATCGGATATACGGCTATTCTTGGAAGTACTCTGCGTGATCAGATAATCAGTTGGAGCGACAAATTGCTCCATGAGGAACCTGCGAATCTCTCCGAACTCCGAGTCTAGGCTGGGACGAGCCTGTTTTCCTTTTGACAGATGTTTCCGCGATCCGTCTTCTGTACCGTGCGATGTAATGCAATTTCCGCAAAGTTTCAAGTAGAAAAAAAACATCTTAACCTGCCCAAGTCCTACGTCAGTTTACTGCTTTACTTCGTCAAGTACTGTTGGAAGGTGCCAGACTCTGGCTGGACATTGCAGAGCTGTTACAACGCATTCTTGATTAAGGTACTCGCGACCTTGGAAGCAAGCTGCTAGGCGAAGTATAAGCAGCCACAGGTGCAAAATCTTAATTACATACGTGCAAATACACAGTTACATACTCCACGGAATACGGGCCACAATCTCCGTAAGGAAGCATCTCAATACCGTAATCCAAGATGACTACCAAGAAAATGATTACCCTTTTGATAAATGATTTAGTTTAGTTTTTTTCCCTTAGCTTTAAATAATCAAGTCAGCATTAATCAGAAACGTTGCTAGTATAATAAAAGAACGAGTCCTCCTCGAGCTTCCAGAGAGATTCCCTGGCTTCAGATCCGGCCTCTTACTCTGGGTGACCAAACAGCTCCCAACCACGACAAAGTGCAACCTTCGCCCAATCCGGCCTATACTCATCCCACCTGTGGTTCGCTCCTCTTTGTATCATCGACTCATACACTTGACGTATTGCCCGTCGATCGCCAATTACCGAACTATTGCGACTGTGACTGCGAATCTGACTGGGCAAGTCATCGAGCCGCAATAGAGATCTTTTATGCGCCGGAATTCCCTCCCCACTCCTCGGCTCCGACTCTATCTATATACAGACGCAAAATAATGACGGCGCGCCAATCAACACCGTCCTCCGACAACTCGCACTCAGACAGCGGCGTCCGCAAGCGAGTATGCAAGGCTTGCGATCGTTGCCGATTGAAAAAGTCCAAGGTAAGCCTAAGCCTCGTCTCCGCCCACGATCAGCGCCCATTGATGCGCTGACCTGGCGCAGTGTGACGGAGCCAAACCATGCGGTCGCTGTCGAGCAGACAACACCCTCTGTGTTTTCGGCGAGAGGAAGAAAGCTCATGACAAAGTGTACCCTAAGGGGTGAGCATTGCCTGGTTGTCGGCGTATAGTTTATACCCAAAGCTAACTGCGGCTGCTTAGGTATGTTGAGATGCTGGAACAACAACAAACATGGCTAGTCAATGGCCTGCAAGAACTGTATCGCCGCCTTCTTGAGGGTGATGGATGGCCGGGCGAGCCGCTGAAATGCGAAGCCAACGGGCAGCCCTTGACACACGATCTCCTGACGCAGCTCGGCGCTCTCGACACAAGCAAGCACGAGCGGTTCGAAGAACACGCCGAGGTCATGCAGCAGGAACTATGGAAGCAAAATGCCGGACACGTGCAGCGCCAGGACTCATCAGATACCAGTTCCGAGAGCCCACAGTCACCCGTCATGCCGTCTCAATTGTCAGATCCCTTCTCTGTGCGCACAGTACCACAGACTCCGACAACGATCAGCCCGAACACGACGCTGCGAATAGACGTACCGCAATCGGCGACCAAGAGCGAACCGCCGCAGATGACATCGCCAAACTCCATGTACACCACGGCCGTGTCCATGCCACGAGTGGTCGACCCGTCTGAGCTGCAGAGCGCCCAAATAGCAAACCCGCAGTGGCCCAGCCCTGGTTTTGGAGGCTACGACGAAATGGACTTGATGTCTGGGCAATATAATGGTCTGCCATACGAAGACGCGGTCTCGTCGCCAATGTTCAACCGCCCATTGCCAATGGGGTGCCTGATACCAGGGTCATACGGGAACTTGGATAACAAGAATGACTTTGAGGATATCAACCAATTTCTGAACACACAGTTGGAGATTACGTCGTAACGCTCCGCGCCATGGCAACTTGGCTAAGATGAATTGTACGATTATCACTAAATGGGTTCGGTCTTTCAGGATGCAGCTTGGGTTTCGACAAGTCTTCTTTACGGTGTTTTGGTGCTGGTGTTGGCAAAATACACGGAGTTTCTTGACATTTCGCGGTATCCTTCTTTCCTCCATTCTCTCCTCCTTTGCTTCGCTTCGATCTTACCTTGCTACGCCATAGAGAACGAGCACCACTACCACCATCTTTAAACTGAACGTACTAATGGATTTCGTTGTATAATTACCTGATCGTCATCCTAAACATCAAGTTCCTAGTCTTGGCACTCGCTTATCTGTAAAAAAAAATTGAACGAAAGCTCTGGAGCAAGCCAGAACATGACGTCGCGTCCACATGAGTAATCGGACGCTGCAGCACGTCACGAGTCAATTCCACGTACTATTCTACTCAGCTCTTATCTCCGCGTCCCCTCCGTCTGTCAGCAGCCCGCCCGCGGGTCAACCAAACTTGCAAGGACTTGTGAATTTGTTAAAAACGTCGATCCACAGCTTCGGTAATCGGTATAACGGTAGGACCTAGGTACAACGGTGGTTTTAATAGTACGGCCCAACGGTCCAGCTCGTTACTTTCTACTCCCGAACCTGCGACAATGTAAATGCTTTCACTTTAGGACTCAAGAGTCCTGCTTTCTATACCCGGCATCAATGCATTGTAAGTAGATGGTGAGAAGTTTGTCTGAAATACCGAACGTCCGAGCCGACTCGGATGCTTGGCAGGCCGATGAAGAACAGGCCGCTGAAAAGCATCGTTCGTCCTATCGTCAGGCTAGTCGAGCTAGCGGCGGGTTTGGCCATCGAGTCCCAACTCTCAAGAGTAAGTGGGGATGCCCGGCTCAGGGATTTTCTTTATTATTAAATGGCGATAACCGGCGGTATCTAATTCTCTATATTTCGTACATTTTTTACGGATCAGAGAGTCGGCAGTAAATATCCCACGTATGCGGTAGGGTGTAGTGCGACCTCGAGAATTTAGCAAGTTCCAGGCTCTAGCAAGATAGTGTGATCGCGAATTTGATAGATTCCTACGAAGTCATTACCCTGTCTAAAGATCGAACTGCCGAGGTAAATTTGCCAAGTTCAAAACCAGAACTCTACTATGAGTACTCTAGTGTGGTTCAGGATGTAGGATCCATGCTGTAATGTAGGTGGGTCCCATAAACATCAGGATCATTGCCTTGTCACGATGTGGTCAGTCTGGCGTCAACGTCTTATCAAGGCCAGAATTCTGCCTGCCTTCTAGTTCTTTTCGATTGGGTTGTGTCTGTGACATTTGCGATCACGATCACGTCCTGGATGTGCGTCAATGGCTGCGCCCGGTAATGTGCTTGTCTCATACTCCATACGGCGGTGTCCACTGTGGGAGAAGGGTTTGCCAAGCAACTAACGCGGACCTGCTTGGTAATATCGCTCAGTCTCTCGGAGACATTTCTGATCCATATTTCTTTTAGAAGATCCATCCACCCACCCAGACTTTTAGTACGCCATCATCGTTGAGCACGGGTCAGGCCCGCAGCCCGCTTCGTAGGGCTGGAACGCGACAGGACTCTAGCTCGTTCTTTGAATCTTTCCAGCTGCATTCCTGCAGCTGGATGGGTATGGGTACGGCCACGGAAGCTGCAGGATCATTGTATGACTCAAAAAAGCCTCGAACCGCACCAGTCTCATGCCAAACTTTGGGGCTAGATTATGGTACAGCCCCAGTGCCGGGCTTTGGCTAGGCTTTTTCTAGGCTCAGGAATCCAGCTCCCGCGTTATCTTACCTTATTCAGTAGTATACCAGCTTTTGGATTCCAAAGATTCCAAAGCCCCAGGTCAGCTCGTCCAAGTATCGCAGATGCTATGGGGTCCGCGTTCCAATCGACAGACTTCCGCTCTACTGCGCCCTCAGGAGCTGTACATATATTGCTAGCCAATAGACATAATTGCCTCACCAACAGCTGAACGCTTACAAAGAAGTGGCTGGGCAAGTCATCCGCTTTGTCAGCGGCCTTAAGGCACGGATTCGGATGATAAGGACTCCGCGGAACTGCTGCCGACCGAGCTGTTTTGTCCGAGTCTGCAGTTCTAGTATCTAGGGTAATAGGATCGTTTTTAAAATACGATTTGAGAGTGTAAGAGGAGGTCAGCTTTTCGAGATGTTGTTTGATGAAGTTGGTAGGCATCGCTCCGCAAAACATGAGTGAAGATGAGTCGAATATTGAGACAAGTGATTCGCTGGCCGTAGATATATGCTACTAGTACTTAGCACTATGATTTGGGACTCGCGATACTGACGTGGATCAGATAAGAGCAAGCTCATTTTCGCTGCATATCAAACCATTTGTTTCCGGCACTGTATAAGAAGCTGCGAAACCCCGGAACTGGGCATCACAGACATTCACCCAGGCACTTTATTGGTTGTACCTGCTGTATTTTGCCTGGGGATTTTGGGGCAGATATGCTAGCTTGCATCGATCGCGGAGTATATTTCGAGCGCTAGCCTATATAGGAGTCAGCGGATAACAGCAGCAGCAATGGTGAACTCAAGTCCAAGGACTCCCGTAGCTGGAATAAATGCTTTGCACTCATTTTGACGACTTCTCTCCAGCGTCAAGCTCTTGATATTATTACCCGACCAGATTTAGCCTAAAACGGCGACCAGCGCTCAGAGTCAGGTTAAGAGCTCTAATTTAACCGCAAGCAGAAAGGCCACCTATGGAAGGATAAATTGATGATGTTCCAAGTTGCGCGACGGGTAATTGCGGGGTAGAAGCCCCTCCATAACACCACCTATATCAATCTCCGCCGAACATCAAGCGCAACTGACAGCATACACCTGCAACCCTGCAACCCTGCAACTGCAAAGCTCAGGCGCATCAGCAAGACAAACGCAAAATGGGCGACCACACCTCCGTAAAATTCTCAAACCTCGCCGCCATCATCCAAGAATTCAATGTCGACGGCCAGAACATTGTCCAAGGCTTCACCAAGAAGGAATACTACGAGAAGTATAACAAGCCCTGGTTCGGCGCTACAATCGGCCGCGTCGCCAACCGCATCAAGAACGGTGTCATCAATAACCTCAATGGCCGCGAGTACAAGCTTGAGATTAACAATCCGCCGAACGCGTTGCATGGGGGAAGCCGTGGGTTTGGACGGCAGGAGTTCGAGGGACCGACCGTTATCAAACGGGACGGAAAGGATGCGCTGCTTTATACGTACCTGAGCCCTGACGGGGATAACGGGTATCCCGGGACTGTGGAACTGAGGGTTTACTACGTCGTTAGTGAAGAGGTGGAAGGTGGGCTGCCGCGGTCGATTCTAAACATCGAGTACGAGGCTGAGTTGGTGGGTGATGAGGTTGAGGAGACGGTCATCAACATCACAAACCACAGGTATGTATCCTTCGTTCTGTACCTGCAGACATCGCTGACGGTACGCAGCTACTTCAACCTCAGCGGCGCCGCCTCCGCCGCAGAAGGCGTTACCGCAAAACTGACGACTCGCGACTACCTCCCCCTTGAGAACGGCATCCCATTAGGCCAGATCTCTCCTCACTCGATAGACACAACGCAGCCCTTCGAGTTCGGCCCTGACAAAGCCACCTTCGACGACTGTTTCGTCGTCGACCGCGATCTGAGCGGGGTGTCCCTCGACACCCGCAGCCGACCACTTAGCCTCCTCGCCGAGTTCCGGCACGCCGATACTCGCATGAACCTGCAGGTGCACAGCACTGATCCAGCCTTCCAGTTCTACACGGGCGCCGGAATTGACGTGCAAGAGGCCGATGAGGAAAATCCGGCTCGAGGACCCTGGGCCGGCTTCTGCATTGAACCCAGTCGGTATGTGAATGCGATTAACGAGGAGAAATGGCGGCATACCGTCGTCTTGAAGAAGGGAGAGAAGTATGGAAGTCGGATCATGTACAAAGCATGGAGGGGCTAGCCTGGTCAATGTTCCTACAACGAACTCTGGATGATGAGCACAAACACTGGATTCACTGGATTCCATGAAAAATGTCGCCACAACACAAAACATGCCGATCGTACCGACTCCCCCACTGATTCCTGGTGCTCACAGTCCGTAGATTCCTGTCATCTGATCAAGCGGGCCAGTGCCCAATTGACGCTCCACCGGAAAATTCTTAAAAGCCTCACTTCAGCATGTCAACATCAGCAGCAGCATCCTTCAGTCAGCAAAAACAGATCCACATCCTTTGCACAAATACCGTGTCTTCGCTTGATAGTAGTTCCATACCAAGCCCTTAGGCCTCGCTATGAGTAGGCGTCAACCAGTGCTAGCTACGTATGTGGCTCCTGGTTCCTGAGCGCCAAGTCTTCTCGAAACGGGCGATCGTTCTAGCTTCTTTGGAGCCGGCTAAACTTCCAAAAAAACATGTTCTCCTAGTGTAAATTACTCCAATACAAACAAACCGGATCGGATCCTCGCCTGCGGTATAGTACGGAATATTGTGCATGCATTACGGCGATCTCTCGGTGTTCACCTGGCGCTGGAGCTCAGAACGGAGCCGTGAACTTCCAGAGTCCGGCTTGTCCACTCGACCACGGCGTCTCCAAGGATAACATTCACTCGTACAGGGTACTCCTCATATTAAGTGCTTGGCACTACTACTGGGGCAGTTTCGTAAGTCATATGCGTTGGGCTTACGGGATAAGACTGGGGTTACCAGTCCTAGACATTCCCAGCGCGCAATACCTAGGGAAGATGCTGATGGGGCTGAGCTAACAGCATCTCCAGCTGTCGGTCTTTTAGGCATTACAAACATCCTTTCTTTATCTTCTCCTGTTCTTAGATCACGGGCACAAATTTCGAGTACCAGCATATAGAGCATGTTTGATAAATTCCGTTCTCGACTATGAGAAGCGACATGCTCCCACTCCACAATCGACATCTTTCCCCTAGCCAAAGGCCATGTCATGAGACAAGGATTCCTTCAACACATCCCTTTAGGATCCTCGGATACAGGTCTATATCCGCTTAAGTCCTTCCTGTCCCTGGTCCCCCGTTATGCACGGGGCCCCTTTAGCAGCGGGCTTCGTGGAATGTGCTGCCCGCGGCGACGGGAGTAACTAACCGGGTCCCCGACAGTCCGAGAGAATAAAGAGAAGCCACCATCCATCCCGTGCAAGATAAACGTCACAAGATCACCCGTACCTCCTATGCGCAGCCGTTGTGCATAGCTCCGTCTTAGAGAATTGGCAAGCGCTCAGCCGGGGTTGGCGGTTGGGCTCCAGGTTGTTTACCCCGCTCGCATCTTGTACTCAATACATGTTTCTTTGACATGACAGAGAACTCACCGAGTGATGGAGAGTTTGCGAGTCTGTCATTACCAATAATCGACAATACCGATAATCGACAGCCTGTACATGTCACGTCACCCGCGTTTGGCTGACTGTGAGAAATCTCTTGCACAGCCAACCTAAGAACGTCAGTAGGTCATCTTACAGGAGCTGCCAAAAGTCCTCTATCATTCCAAAGTATTTTACTTGAGTGCAAGGCCCGTGTCTGAGCTCAAACAGAACGAAGCTGCCTGCAGCACGACACACAAGACTACTCGCAACGGGGCTGTGTCGTGTCTTGTACTTGGCGTTTAGCGAAAAGAACCGTTTTTATCCACCCAGAAAGGGAGTACTCGGATATTAGTCTCGAACTGAGTCCGGTGTCTCGGACAAGACTCTTGGGGCATGGCCGAGAAGGTCGAGCTGGTTGGCAGCTCAGCCTAGCCCAGCTTCATCCCTGAGCTCAGATCAGCGCTGACTTCATTGTCCCGATCGTATTCGTACCGAACCTTGTTGCCTAAACCTTGAATTAATGCGGTTTCTCGGTTTCGTATTCGCTTCGAGGACTGTCATAATGTTGGTGTCGTCGATACTTGGTTTACTGCGTGCGCCGTAATTGCATTGTTTAGCGACCTGGTTTTCACTATTCGTGCTGTACGCGATACAATGGAATGTAATGCTGGTTTCGGATACTGAGAGTAGTGTTACTATTCTGACAAGACAGCTTCCCAGCTTTTATGTCCTCTTTGTGTCTATCAGATATATAGATCGCAATATGTCGGGGCATACTGCCCTCTGGTACCGCCTGCCCCTGGGGTCGAGCTCGCTTAGTCATCATTCAGTAAGCTAGATATAGATAGGCGGCCATG